>NC_136810.1:25478213-25493213 GCF_951216825.1 Electrona antarctica
ACCGGGCTGGAAAGGAAAGGTTTGGAGAGAGAGCGTCTATCACGGAGCACCTTCCTTCCCCTCATTATCCCTCCGTCTCACCCTCTGTCGCAATCCCCATCCCCCCCCCACCCCACCCCCCACCACCACCCTCCTCTCCTCTACTCCCGTCCCATTCGTCTGCATTCTCCATCTTCTCTCCACCCCCCGCCTCCACCCTCCTTCATAAAGACCCCCTCCCCCTCCCCCCCAAAAAATGCCTCTCTCACAGAATATGAGATGCATTTGTTTTTTTCTCCTGCAGGTCTTTTGAGAAGGAGAATGCGTGCAGAGTGCTGACGTGTGGGTTTCTGGGTAATTAGAACATCTCCCGGTCTCCGAGAAAATTCTAAACTAATGTTTAATTTCCCCCCCCCCCATCAACACACACACACACACACACACACACACACACACACACACACACACACACACACACACACACACACACACACACACACACACACACACACACACACACACACTCAAAGGAAGCCTCTCCTCCCCTTTGTTTTTGGCATGGCAATTAGCCGCCGGAGCCGAGGCCTAGGCATTTCCCGTCATTGTCGTGATTTGCATAGAGAGAGAATCCACACCGGCTACCTCGCTTTTCTCAGTGCCATTATACCATGCTTCTCTCTCTCTCTCTCTCTCTCTCTCTCTCTCTCTCTCTCTCCGTTGTGAGTTTGTAGATCTGCTATTTTCACCATTATAAGTCTTTTAGATTTTCACCTATTGCATGCCCAACATACGGATTGATTGAATGATGTTGATTAATACATTTTTATAATCAATTAAATGCATTGCTTTGGTTAGCTGTTGCACTCCTATACTCCTCCTCTCTGTCCCTCTCTGTCCCTGACTCCCACCCTGCAGGGGAGAGTATAAGGGAGCAGCTATATGTTCATCAGTGGCCATAGCAACAGAGATCCATTCCCAACATCATCAGTGTGTAGATTAATATCTGTGCAGCACAGATGATGGACACGTGAGAGCTGTGGAGGACTGACTGACTGACTGACTGACTGACTGACTGACTGACTGACTGACTGACTGACTGACTGACTGACTGACTGACTGACTGACTGACTGACTGATAGAGGACAGAGGCTCAGTGCTGGATAATTGTGTTATTTGGTGTTACACGGCGTGGCTCTGCAGGAGTGTGCACCATCTATAAGAGGGTCTGTCTGTGTGTCTATCTGTCACCAATCTGAGAACCCAAAAATAAAGGAAAAACAGCAGCCTCTTTTCCTTTGAAATGGTCTCCAGAGACTAGTCTGTCACAAACCACTGCGATCAGCACCTAATTATTTTTGACATGTGTTATACTTTTGGAAATATACTTTTGGAAATATTTAACTTGTCAATGGGGCTCTGGTCATTCTGAAAGCTGTCATACATGTCACAGATAATGTCATTCATTACTGATGTCATACTATAGATGAGTTCCAAATGCAGTATGCAGGCAGGCAGCTGCAGTACAGTACAGTACAGTACAGTACAGTACAGTACAGTACAGTACAGTACAGTACAGTACAGTACAGTACAGTACAGTACATGGTACTTCAGAGTTCAAACGTGCTGCTTTCACATACTGTACATTATGTTGGCTGCAAGTGCTATATTGCATTGTGTGTCAGCCACTGTTTATCATAGCAGCTCCATTACGTGACATTAAAATCTGTGATGAATAGGTATTCAAAGTCCATTCCCTTCATGACTTCCAAGTCACGTTTTAAACACGATTTAAGTCCACTGAATATAAATATCATTAGAATTGAAAACCGAACATTGCAAATGTAAGCATTGCATGACATGCATTATAAAATCCCTTGTTTGTACAAAGTGTAGGCAAATTTAAATGGGTTAAAGTTAATCTGTCGTTCAGTATTCAGTAACCTAATTTCCATACTTTAAAGCTCTCTCGTTGCCAAGCTCTAGTTTGGTCGGGACGAGCTGAATGAATTGACATCGTCGCCTTATCAGTGCCTGCCGTTGCGTCTACGGTGCTGCACACCCACCATAATAGCACCTGTCTGTGAGATGACATCCACATCTCCACCGCTCTCTCTCTCTCCCTCTTTCACACCACCAAATTAGTATTTCTCTCATCTGTGGGCTTCAGCACGGAGGAGGACTGTGTGCCTCCAGAGAGCTGGTTTTAGCGGAGAGGGAAAGAAGGGGGTAGAAGGGAAGGAGCCAAGAGAACGGAGAGAGAGAGAGTGTATAACTTGATCCCGAGTCGACTTGTGAGACTGTACTGACCTTATGTTTTTTTGTCAGTTTTTGTGTTTTTCATTGCTTTTAGTTTTTTGGGTTGTATTCATGTTATGTCTTTCATTGCATTTGGTTTGGTGTCTGGGGTTTCATGTCATATGTACTTAATTTTCCATATCCATTGTATTCAGTGATGGTCTGTGGTACCGTGGTTGTTCTCGCCTCATTGATCGAGACAGTTGTACATGTTTTTGTATATTTTTACTGGCTGTATCACGACAATCCTTTGTGTTGAAAAATGTTAAAAATCTTCAATAAAAATCTTAAGTCATAAAAACAGAGAGAGAGAGAGAAAGAGAGAGAAAGAGAGAGAGATAGAAATATCTAGTGCCAAATGCATGCTCTGTCGTACAATGGTGTCACACGGCGAACATCGTAAAAAGTATCTACGCTTGTAGATCAGCTATATTCGCGGCACGACAGAGGGACAGGCTTGCCGTGCCTGCGGCAGGCAGGCAGCTGTTAAACCTGAGAAGTGTCTAATCCATGAGTCACTGGTGTGTCTGTGCTCCTCGGCACGGACACACCTCCTGATCTAATCCATGAGTCACTGGTGTGTCTGTGCTCCTCGGCACGGACAGACCAATCCATGAGTCACTGGTGTGTCTGTGCTCCTCGGCACGGACACACCAATCCATGAGTCACTGGTGTGTCTGTGCTCCTCGGCACGGACAGACCTCCTGATCCATGGGTCACTGGTGTGTCTGTGCTCCTCGGCACGGACAGACCTCCTGATCCATGGGTCACTGGTGTGTCTGTGCTCCTCGGCACGGACAGACCTCCTGATCCATGGGTCACTGGTGTGTCTGTGCTCCTCGGCACGGACACACCTCCTGATCTGTGTTTCACTGGTGTGTCTGTGCTCCTCGGCACGGACAGACCTCCTGATCTGTGCTCCTCGGCACGGACAGACCTCCTGATCTGTGCTCCTCGGCACGGACAGACCTCCTGATCTGGTGTGTCTGTGCTCCTCGGCACGGACAGACCTCCTGATCTGGTGTGTCTGTGCTCCTCGGCACGGACACACCTCCTGATCTGTGTTTCACTGGTGTGTCTGTGCTCCTCGGCACGGACACACCTCCTGATCTGTGTTTCAAAGCCACAGCAGAGAGGAATTCAGTGATGAGCTCTCGTCTTTCTCCTGGTGTGCATGGCGCACATTGGTGCAGGGTCCCCCCTCTCTTTGTGGAAAAAATTGAAAGTGGCGGGCGGAGGAGGGCCGGCCAGGGGTAGCTCTGTGGTTTTTTATTTTGTTTTTTTTCAGGCATCGTGGTCACACAAGCCCCTGCTGTTTGCGGCTGTCGTGTCACACACACACACACACACACACACACACACACACACACACACACACACACACACACACACACACACACACACACACACACACACACACACACACACACACACACACACACACACACACACACACACACACACACACAGGCTGCAGAGAGCATCTGGACAGGGTGGACCCAGCATATCTCTCTAGAACTGCATGCGTGGGGCTGATGGCCGCTCCCAGACAGGGAGTGGACACGCACACACGCATACACACACGCACACACGCATGCATGCTAGGCTTCTTCTTATGGACTGGTTTTCTCACAAATGCAGTTGTGCACATTCCTCATGGGGTTACAGGGGAGCGACACGCGGACCTGGATTTATGTGCGTGCGTGTGTGTGACTGTATCTCGCTGTCACATAGTTCTTCATGAGTGAACAGTGAACAGTGAATGAGTGAACAGTCAATGAGTGAAAAGTGAATGAGTGAAAAGTGAACAGTCAATGAGTGAAAAGTGAATGAGTGAAAAGTGAACAGTCAATGAGTGAAAAGTGAATGAGTGAAAAGTGAACAGTCAATGAGTGAAAAGTGAATGAGTGAAAAGTGAACAGTCAATGAGTGAAAAGTGAATGAGTGAAAAGTGAACAGTCAATGAGTGAAAAGTGAATGAGTGAAAAGTGAACAGTCAATGAGTGAAAAGTGAATGAGTGAAAAGTGAACAGTCAATGAGTGAAAAGTGAATGAGTGAAAAGTGAACAGTCAATGAGTGAAAAGTGAATGAGTGAAAAGTGAACAGTCAATGAGTGAACAGTGAACATTCAATGAGTGAACAGTGAACAGTGAATGAGTCAATGAGTGAACAGTGAACAGTCAATGAGTGAACAGTGAACAGTGAATGAGTGAACAGTAACTGGAACAATAACATACTGACATGACACAACAACAGCAGTGACCGAGGAGGATGAAAGAAGACAAAACAAAAGGTGCTGTCTTCTATCCTTCTGAGATTATTACGAGCAGAGGGCCGGGGTGGAGAGTCAGTGAACCCGGAGCACCTCGCCCGGAGCCAGGGAGGGAGCAGCCCGGTTTCTCTGTGCCCAGCTGTGGAGCTGTGGCCCCCGGGGGCCCGAGTGGGCTGTGGAATGTGGCTGATCTGAGCCTGGGCTTGGGCCGGGGACAAGCGGGGCCCGGGGCGTGCAGCTGTGAGCAGAGCTCTCTCTGGGAGGAGGTGTAAGCATGTTCACCTCTAGATCTGTTTGGAAAAGGCAGGGAGGGGTCCATGTGTGTTTTGATCTCTGCATGCGTGCGTGTCTCTCTGTCTGTGTGTGTGTGTGTGTGTGTGTGTGTGTGTGTGTGTGTGTGTGTGTGTGTGTGTGTGTGTGTGTGCTTGGTAGGGGGGGGGGGGGGGGGGGTATTGTTTTCATCTGCCTATTGGCCACAGCTGTGCCCGCTGGCATCCAGCCTATCCCAGGCCAGGACAGGGTCGATCTGTCCTTCACGTTAATTTCCTGTGTGAGGGGTCCAGCGGCGCCCTCTCTTGCCAGCTCTCTATGAAGTCACCCCGGACCCCCTTCCTCCTCACTGGAGGCTCATGGAATGTATCCCAGATTACCAGGTGGCAAAAAAAAAAGAAAACACTTAAGCCCTATATATTTAGTCGGCTGGGGTCCCCCAGGGCTCTAGACTAGGTCTTCCATCACTTTACACCACATCTCTTTGCTGAGTGTTGTCTGCCAGAGCAGGGTCGCTAGGGTTCATGTGGTTAAGGTCTTCGGTGGCCTCACCCCTCGACGGAGCAGCACAGCTTTGTTTCCGTCAGGAGGAGATGACAGCCGGCTCCTTCTCTTTGTTTCACAGAGGTTTCCTGTCCCGTTCCGAAGCAAGAGGTCGACTAAAGTGCAACGAGACTCGGCACTCCCTCTCTCTCTCTCCCTCTCTCTCTCTCCCTCCCTCTCTCTCTCTCTCTCTCTCTCTCTCTCTCCCTCTCTCTCTCTCTCTCTCCCTCTCTCTCTCTCCCTCCCTCTCTCTCTCTCTCTCTCTCTCCCTCTCTCTCTCTCTCTCTCTCTTCTTGGTTCCACTTCCCACCAGTGCAATGCCCACCGGTCACACCACAGCCGCAGCGCTCCCACCCACCCGGTTATAGCGGTGGTGGTGGTTCTGATGCCAGAGAGCCGTGATCTGATTGGTTGTGTCGGGGGTGTCCGCGAGGTCACCGCTGTCTTCATTTCACACTGTTGTCCTTTTGGACGGCGTCCAGGAGAGAGAGAGAGAGAGAGAGAGAGAGAGAGAGAGAGAGAGAAAGTGACAAAATGTAGCATAAAGTGCCCACAGCAGACTTTATGCTGCCCACAGTACTACATTTTGTCACTGTCGTGCAGAAAGCTTACACCTCATCTCATTACTTCAGCTTCATCTCCAATTTCCTCTTTTCATAAATGAATGCCACATTTTATGCTGTGCAAATGTAACGGAAATAGCTAAAACAGCTCAGAGAGTGTACACCTGAAACGTTGTGCTATTTAAATAGCTATAGTGTCGATTCTGTCTTAACACAAACATTACATGTTATTGACAATGAATGGAGAATTTACGTCATATGTGTCTGAGCAAATCGGCTGTCGGTATGTCGGTGGAAACCCTTGGCCAATAAGGGACCACCATTCTTGGTGACGTAAATAAGGTATGTTTCAAGGTTGGTATAAGGTCAATCATTGATTAGAGTGCCCCTCACTTCACACGGGTGTGATTCTTTTCTTTTGAAACATTTTGAAAAACTTTCACCTACTCTAAAATGACATGCCCATGTGAAAGTGGTTAAGTGTGTCCGTGGGGTTTATAAATAATATTCATTCTATATTATAGAACCAAAGAAAAGTAGTCCCAAACTAGAGCTTTGGTCTAAACAAAATGTTCTAGATTTTTTCCATTTCCTGAAAACTAACAGCCTTGGACATATAACGTTACCGAGCCTAGAGCAGTGGGACGATTTGTTGCCGGAGAAATCAGAACTGTGTCACAATAAAAAGCATGATTTATACGTTGTCGCGTGGCGGCGCCTCACGCCAAGGATAGCAGACCTTTATTTTACGCCAGTTGTCAGGGAGCGAAAACAGTGGAAAGCATGAATTAGGCTCTAGAGAGACGCAGGTGGCTCTGGCAGGCACTTGGAACACCAGTGACGGCGGGTCTTGCGGGTCCATACAGTAAAACTGTCCGCTGTGTCGTTAACCGAAAGGAAACTGCTCCCTGAGCCCAGAATGTCTTTGTTGTTCATGTGTTGAGTGAGAGGGGGCCGACTAAACCCCCCCCCTCCTCCCGCCCCAGGTAAGCTCAGACAGGAACACACCTGGTTTACAAGACAATCGTCAGCTAGCTAGCTGTCACAGACCACGCATATCTATCTGTTTGCGAAATGTTTTTATTTTTTATTGGAAGTGCAAAGAAAGCAAATTTGTCATCTTTTCCATGGTGTGTGCATGTGTGTGTGTGTGTGTGTGTGTGTGTGTGTGTGTGTGTGTGTGTGTGTGTGTGTGTGTGTGTGTGTGTGTGTGTGTGTGAGTGTGAGTGTGAGTGTGAGTGTGTGTGTGTGTGTGTGTGTGCGTGTGTGCGCGTGCTCGTGGGTGCTTGTGTGGGTGTATGCGGTGTGTGTGTGCTTGTACCACAAGTAATTGTATAATTCGAGAAGTAGACATTGTGTGGGCCTGTGGGGGCGATTTTCCTGGTCCTCAAAAGAGAAAATGTTGATTTAATGGACAAAAAAGGTTTTATGTGTTGGGGTTATAGAGTTATGCTTATGCTGGATTCATAAGTTGCTGCGAGGTGTCCAACAGAAAATAGTTGACCTACAAGCTCACAACACGTTGCAATGCGCTCCCGCTGTGAGCTTGTATAGATGCTGGACACGAGCACACAACTACATATAAATCAGTCATGGTTAAAAACGCCCTCAAAACAGAGGTAAAGTTACCGAAAAAACAAGCCTACTTTGACTTATAAATGTACTCATTTAATTCCCCCAAATCAACTACTGTATCTGTTGGAATGAAAACCTTCTTCAACATTCAAACTGTGTTAATATGAGGGAAAAAAATTCTCTGCCTTTTCATTCTAGTCGAGTTGAGGACCATTTTGTCAGCCTGAGTCACAAATTGTAAAAATGAATGCAGCAAAATTTCTGTCCTAAAATGTAGACGTACTATATGGTAATACAAATGCATGTGTGCCTGCCTGCCTGCGTGTGCATGAAGATTTAATCTTTCCATCTGTGACAGATCCGTCTTACCCTTTAACGTTCAGGATCCCAAAGGCGGCACACTCTGCGATCTCAGGTGGCGTTCGTTCTCACAGTTCTTTTTATACTTTATACATTCGGTGTGTAAACATAACCCCTCCCTCCCCTCGGCTGTGACGCCTGTTTATAGGTTGTACTGACATCAGTGGAATAGAGAGTGACAGTGAGTGTCATGTTTAATGACAAAACCAACTGGCCAGTAGGCCTCACGGACACGTGAGCACCACTCCAGTATAACGTTGCTGTCGGGCAGAAACCTCGTATCTCCATATTTATTTTGTCATAAAGCGCTACTTCGTCATACAAGAGTGTCGCACAAAATAAGTGAAAGTAGCCAAAATACAGGTTAAGTTACTTTGTAGATTTTGAGTATTACAAAACAAGAAATCATAAATTTCAGCCGTCTAGCCTATATACATTTTGGCCATTTGAAAATAGCCGATCTACAAGTAGATGAGCTTTTATATATTTTATAGCCTACATTTGAAACCTTGGGACATGGGACTTTAAGTACATTTTGATACCAATACTTTTGTATTTTTACTCAAGTAAATTTTTAATTCTGGTCTGGACTTGTACTTTTCTACATTGCAGTATAGATACTTTTACTAAAACAGAGAGAACATATTGCATGATCTGGTTAGAGTTGCCTCTATAGATGAGTATTTATATCACAGAGACGCTGTGTGGCGTTCTGCATTTGAACAGAGAGGAGGACAGCATCATTTTGCTCCGTTCTAATTGAGACTTCAAGCATTGCAACATGAAAGGGATCGTACAGCATTGATTTTTCACCACGCTGTAATAGAGAGTTCCTTTGAAAAGGGAGTGGATGGCAGAATAAATGCTGTACAGGCAGTACATGCATGCCTTCACATTTTGATCATTCTACACTGCTACAGTATACATACTGTATGGCAGAGCTTCACAAAGTGGGGTCTGGGGTTCCATGGGGTCCCCCAACAAAATTACTTCATATACCATGACAGTGGCCATTTGAAAATATACGATCTACAAGCCACACAACGCGTCGTGATGAAATCTGCACCATCCATCCATCTATTATACATTTGAAAACATGTGCCCAAGCGCACGCACAGGAACAAAAGGCACCAGCTACTACGTCACTGACACACTGCAACACGCTGCAACACACACTGCAACAACACACTAACACGTCACACACTTACCCTCCGCGTCGTTGGTTCCCTATCTCCTCATGTCGCGCCGCACGGCCACACTCAACACCAGCCGCGTACAAATTGTCATCGCACTGCCACTAAAGCCGGCTCCCGTCCACACTCGCAAACAATATCAATATCAATAATAAACACAAACACGACACAAGCACCGACACCCCCGCCTAATTTGTTGCCAGGTCTATGAAAACTAGCCCAGAAAAAATGCCATTCAACACGCTACTTACAACTCGCTTACAATTCGCGGACCTGGCAACACTGCATCCTGTTTTCCCATTGGCTACGGTTGCTACAACACGCATTTGCACTGCATGATGGGAGCAACACAGCTTAATGTAGGGGTCACCGATTGCTGTGCTACATCCCCCTCATGTTCTCACCACCCCCTTCGGCTACACCACACACACTCACCTACACAATTCTCCACATGCAACACAGGCCCCTTATTGGCTAGCCCCCTCACATGGCGATCCCCACGCAGCCAGCCACACACACACAACGGCCACGTTCGCAAATATCGCACTGAGCGCACTGTGCAAATGCAATGCAAACTAATAGGCGAGTGTGCTTCGCCGCGGTATTTCCCAACGCGCCCATCTCATCGACACAACGCGCGCAGTCGGATGCCAAGCTCTTCCGCGATGTATTCCTTTCCCAGTCTCACCACACCACGGACTCATTGTAACCTCGCATCAGTGTCACTGCAGACACGTAATCACACTGTGGAGGATTTGTGACTGAGTGACTGTGTGTGTGTGTGTGTGTGTGTGTGTGTGTGTGTGTGGGGTTTGATTTCAGCATGTTTTGCAGTGCACACCATGGGACAAATCGGCTTTTCACCCCCTGCCACTGTGCCCACAAACGCATGTACAAGAGGAAAACAATCTAAACATTATATACTAACGTCAGCATCGGGCAGATTAACACACACAAGCGTTATTAGTTGAGTTTTCTTATTGAAGTGCCTCTGATTTGTAACTGTGCGTTTATGTCAGTCACCGCTGCGATCCGTTGTTATTCAGCCACCAGCAGCAACATACGCACGGACTGGAGAGAGGCGACGTGTTTCTCTCCCTTCGGCTCATGTAGCCCTCATTGTAACTACTAATATTGTTCCCGAAGAAACAATGTGGGGTCACTGCAATCCAAAATATTGTAGGCCTACTATAATGCAGTCAAGGTCCCCACAAAAACATACTACAGTATGTTCTGCTCCATTCTCAACATCTTTTGGTTTCCAAAAACACTAACTTATTGTAAGTAAACCAAAACAGTAAAAAGCAGTTTCATGTGTGCTTATTTTAAATTACTTTAATTTGCTTTGATGTGAAAATAAAATACAACAAATAATAATAATACCCATCTGTTAATACATGTGAAGGGCACAATACTGGGTTTAAAAACACAGCTGAAACATGAAGTGGAGTCTGTCAAATCTCGCAATTTCCTTCTTCCCATTGCGCTGCAACGGAACTAGGATGAGCCGCCCGAAGGGCGGCGAAATTCTAGTGAATTACATACAGTTGGTACTTTATAGCACCTTATGTCATATTACGGTACGATACAGTATGTCACAAGGAAAACTTGACACAAGGTTTCCATTGTAGGACAGATTGAACATAACTAAATGTTTAACCACTTGAATATCCCTGTTCTGGGGAGAACATTCACCAAAAATAGCCAATCTACAAGCTCACTGTAGTGAGTTAGTTGTTTGTCTATTTTGCTATTAAGAGATTTGGCGTATAGGTCGAACAATTACGCACCAAGTACAGTGCAACTCAGCTCTGTTTTATTAAGTATAGAAGGCCTAAGTAGTTAAAACTGAAGTGATATTGATAAACTCCAAATAGTATCCATGTATTCTGCGGCACCCCCTGGACTTGAGAAACCCTGCTCTAGTGTAGTGTATGATAGGGGTGAGAAACCCTGCTCTAGTGTATGATAGGGGTGAGAAACCCTGCTCTAGTGTGGTGTATGATAGGGGTGAGAAACCCTGCTCTAGTGTATGATAGGGGTGAGAAACCCTGCTCTAGTGTAGTGTATGATAGGGGTGAGAAACCCTAGTGTAGTGTATGATAGGGGTGAGAAACCCTGCTCTAGTGTGGTGTATGATAGGGGTGAGAAACCCTGCTCTAGTGTGGTGTATGATAGGGGTGAGAAACCCTGCTCTAGTGTAGTCTATGATAGGGGTGAGAAACCCTGCTCTAGTGTGGTGTATGATAGGGGTGAGAAACCCTGCTCTAGTGTGGTGTATGATAGGGGTGAGAAACCCTGCTCTAGTGTGGTGTATGATAGGGGTGAGAAACCCTAGTGTGGTGTATGATAGGGGTGAGAAACCCTGCTATAGTGTAGTGTATGATAGGGGTGAGAAACCCTGCTCTAGTGTAGTCTATGATAGGGGTGAGAAACCCTGCTCTAGTGTGGTGTATGATAGGGGTGAGAAACCCTGCTCTAGTGTATGATAGGGGTGAGAAACCCTGCTCTAGTGTGGTGTATGATAGGGGTGAGAAACCCTGCTCTAGTGTATGTATGATAGGGGTGAGAAACCCTGCTCTAGTGTGGTGTATGATAGGGGTGAGAAACCCTGCTCTAGTGTGGTGTATGATAGGGGTGATAATTCAAACCAAGACGGAGGGTATTGTCATTCAGAGGTGATTAACTAGGACTCTACTTATAAATGACTGCAGGGCCAGCGATGCTTGGCCAAATTAATCACCTGTCAGCGACTCAGCGTGACTGATTGTTATTGCAGAAAAATCTCTCCACCATTCATGGCTGTAACACAACACACGCTGTGTTTTCCACATGCAGCCGTGCCGCAAAAAAACACACAAATGGCAAATCATTAAAAAACTAAATTAATTTCAGTTTCTATTGTGGTTGACATGTGGCTCACAATCTCTCACAGAAGATTAACCGGACAAGCTTCTTAAGGCAGCATAAATGTGATGCGGGCGACGAGAAAATAGCAGAAACCTTGTATCTCCATATTTCAACTTTTGTATGTTTTTGTTTGTGAATTAACGGCCTACTACATCAGACAAGACGTCACAAGAGCGTCGCACAAAAGTATCGCAACGCATTTATGAGCTTGTAGATCGACTGTTTTCACTACTTTTACAAGGTTTTTAGAATAATAATTTGAAAAATGAGTTTTTGGACATACAAGGTTTCCACCCGACGGCATACTGTAGATTAACCCATTTTGACCTGAGATCAGATTCTATAAATGTCTTCTACATCCTGACAGTTTTCTGAAAAAGCTATGTTTCTATGTCAGTCGTTCTTCGATTTTTCAAAAATAGCAGACCTACAAGCTCGTAGCGCGCCACTCGGTGGCGCGCTACGAGCTTGTAGATCTGCTATTTTTAAATAGCTAAAGCATAACATAATGCTAACACCAAAAGGGGTTCCCGCCAAAAATGGGTTAATTAAATGCATGAGAATGGTGCTCGCATAGAAATGTCTGCACCTCTTGCATACTGTACAGTAGTACACGTGTGCGTGTGCGTGCACACATTTCATTTAGAACAGAATAGAATGTTTCATTTTCATGATCCACAGCATACTGAAACTAGAAAGGTCGCAATTTAAAAAAATTGCAAAGTGTGGTTGCCGCAGTGGCTTACATATGCCCCTCCCACTGATATTGCCAGCCAATTACAATGTCACGTCACCCCTGCGATCATGCGTAAGTAATTCGGAGGGGATTTATCCCCCAAAAATCATGTTTTTGCGACAAACGGTTACATTTTTGGCATTTGCGGCGCCCCCTATGGATGAAAATGGAATTGCTTTGGTTGAACCACCCGCGACATGTGATTAAAATTTGGGATGGATCGGACATTCTGTTCGTGATTTATGGCCTTTTTTGTAAAATAGGCCACTCCTACTATCTTCGGGCGACGATTACGACCGAACGATACGCAGTACCAAAATTCTGTAGTTGGTGTTTTAATCGGATGGGTCCGGAGATCATGTGTGCCGATTTTTGTGAGATTTGGACAAAATATGTAGTAGGAGGAGCCAAAAGTGTGTTTTGGAGAAAATTCTAATTTTGCAGGATTTCTTTCTAGGTTGAAAATGGACGACTTACGGTTCAAGAGTTATAGGGGAAAACGTAAAATATTTTTTCTGCAAGAAACGGTTACATTTTTCGCATTTGCGGCGCCCCCTATGGATGAAAATGGAATCGCTTTTGGCTTTTGGTTGATTAAACTACCCGCGACATCTGGACATTCCGTTCGTGATTTTAGGCATTTTTTGTAAAATAGGCCCCTCCCACTAACTTCGGACGACGATTAAGGCCGAACGATACGGACAAAAAAAATTCAAAAAATCTGAAAAAAATTGAAACGCAGTCCGATAGGTCCAGAGATCATGTGTACCGATTTATGTGAGATTCGGAAAAAATCTGTAGAATCAGAAAATAAAAGTGTGTTTTGAAGAAAATTCAAAATGGCGGAAAGTCTATCCTGACGCAAATGGGCGTGGCCTATATGGGGAGATGCGTCATGACCCAAGGAATCCAGGGCAAAATAATTTTGATTTTACAACCTATGGTTCAAGAGTTATAAGCCAAAACATAAAGTGGGCATCCCCATTATAAGTCTATGGAGAACTAATTAATTAATCATCAATTAAACTATACAACGGATCTCTTAGCAATGAGCAAGCACACGATTCCCGATGAAGCCGGTCGATTTGACATATGGCTCGAGTGTGTGCGCCAAAAACTGTGGGAGGAGTAGTGCGTCAAAGTATCCAAATTATCAATTACAATAGTCTGGTTGCCCTGTTAGGGCAACCACACTAACGATAAAGATGCACACAGATGCAGCATTGCAACCATCATGCCACATTTGCACTTTAATTATATTTGCAATGCGTGCGGCTTAATCCAGCGGTTCTCATACAGGTCAAGGACCCCCAACTTGATTTGCAGATATAGATATCATGTTACTGCACACTGACAGATGCTATAGGTTCTTCGTTTACCTGATTATTGTAATAGTATATTGTTTAGACTGATGCCATAAACCAAGGTGCACATGCACTACACTCTGCATTTGAGGTATATGTACTTTATTGGAGAGTGTCTGCTAAATGCCTACAATGTAAATTGTAAAAGACGTGCCAAAAACCCCTGTAGAAAAAAAGATTTGTGTTATTCACAACTTTTTCTTGCAGCTGTTTTTTTTTGCAGGTCTACATCAGCTCACGAGTCACATCTGCTACTCTATTTTCAAAGTATAACATAGGGTTTAAGTGGTTAAACTTCACTTTGATACCACGACAGTAAGTTAACTAATTTATGGAATGTTTCATGGACCCCTGGGCTGGAGGCTCCCTGGACTCTAAAAACAAAACCTGTATTAACATTAACACAGTACATGTTTACCCATTAAATTATTCATGCAGTACCCATTCAAATCCACATTAACACAGTACATGGTCTCTCCCTCCAGCCTCGGAGAAGAACTATTGTTTCCTCTCTCTCCTCATCCTCCCAGCGTCATCATCAGCCCCACCGCTCGCATCCCAGCAGCTCGACGAACATATTTTACCCACAATTCCCTCCATAAAAGCCCCAACGTCAACGGCCCTGCTGTTGTGGTGCCGGCGCCGCTATACGTGACAGTATTTCTAATTCTTCTGAGGTGAGGATGCGGCGTGGCGAATGCTGCTATGAGTGGTGTCTGGCAGCGTGGCGGGCGGGCGGGCAGGTTAGGCGCTACGCTGGGACTGACGGAGAGAGAGAGAGAGAGAGAAAGAGAGAGAGAGAGAGAGAGAGACACCCGTCTGAGATCTGGAGACACTTGATAGGCATTGATTTCACCTCTTTAAAGTACGATCTTTAGAAGGTGTGTGTGTGTGTGTGTGTGTGTGTGTGTGTGTGTGTGTGTGTGTGTGTGTGTGTGT
>NC_136810.1:25494545-25524545 GCF_951216825.1 Electrona antarctica
AAATCACCAAAAAGGGTTCTATTCCTTGCAAACCTTTTTTGCAAGGAACGGACCTTTTAAATTTGTCAAACCGAATTCATGCTCCGTTGTACAACAATGTCACACAAAAATAGCACTCTAGAAGCTCACAGCGCGTCTGCGTAGATGTGCCGCGCTGTGAACTTGCAGGTTGGCTATTTTTGGCTGGCGAGGCCATCCATCGTATGGCGGAAGTCTAAATCCGCCTTCATTGTGTCTCATTGTTTATTTTGAGAGTCATCAGAGACGTGAGCTCAGAGAACTGTATTAAGTCAAGTCAAGTCAAGTAGAACTTTATTGTGTCCCCGGAGGGGCGCTTGGTTTTGCAGCGGCAAAAAAAACGGTACTATTAAGGGTTTTTTTTATGACAGGAGATGGGGTGTGTTGAGGCAGTTTTGGGAATTGTCTTTGTCCATTGAGGCACTCATGAAACTGGAGCAGTGTTTCTTTCCTTTTTCCCCCTCTCTTTCTCTATCGTTGGAGTCATTGCTAGTTATCTGGTCTGCCTGGGAAAAAATGCCCCTCTCTGGACCCCCTCGAAATCAAGGGGATATCCTTTTCTCAATAAAGGTTCATATATATTATATATATATATATCAGTGCCTCTGCAATGCACGACGGACCGTCTGCATTATTAACTCACATCCACCCAAAGCCCCCCCAGATGAGGCCAAGAACGCTCTGCTCCGGAGCGGAGGACTTTTACGTTGGGTTTTATTTTTCATGGCATAATTGTTTCCACATTTTGCTCTCGTATGGCAGAACGGCCGTGGCTCCATGTCTCTAACAACCTACAGTATATCCGTGGAGGGAGCCAGGAAGCATCCCCTCTCCTCCTCACTGCACCCCCCCCCCCAACCACCCGGCCTCCGCCTGGCCCTGGCCTCCGTGCCTCCCATCCCTTCACGGGGGGGGGGGGCCCCCCCGTGACATTAGACTCTGTGATTGCAGCTCTCGCCATTGGTTATCAATCACGCCACAGCGAGGCTCCACGTCGGCGAGCACTAAAGGTCCGCTGACATTTGAAGGGGAGTCAGAAGGATACGAGGCGCCGCGTCGACCTCGTATCCTGAATGGAGGATAAAGACAGATTTATACTTGGTCACTTATGCCAGGGACCCTCATAGGAGAAGATCTTTACGGTTCTAGCAGTGATTCTTATGCCAGGGACCCTCATAGGAGAAGATCTTCACGGTTCTAGCAGTGATTCTTATGCCAGGGACCCTCATAGGAGAAGATCTTCACGGTTCTAGCAGTGATTCTTATGCCAGGGACCCTCATAGGAGAAGATCTTCACGGTTCTAGCAGTGATTCTTATGCCAGGGACCCTCATAGGAGAAGATCTTCACGGTTCTAGCAGTGATTCTTATGCCAGGGACCGTCATAGGAGAAGATCTTCACGGCTCTAGCAGTGATTCTTATGCCAGGGACCCTCATAGGAGAAGATCTTCATGGTTCTAGCAGTGATTCTTATGCCAGGGACCCTCATAGGAGAAGATCTTCACGGCTCTAGCAGTGATTCTTATGCCAGGGACCCTCATAGGAGAAGATCTTCACGGTTCTAGCAGTGATTCTTATGCCAGGGACCCTCATAGGAGAAGATCTTCACGGTTCTAGCAGTGATTCTTATGCCAGGGACCCTCATAGGAGAAGATCTTCACGGTTCTAGCAGTGATTCTTATGCCAGGGACCCTCATAGGAGAAGATCTTCACGGTTCTAGCAGTGATTCTCGACCATTTTAATATCAAGGACCCCCAGTGTGACATGCATTAGGCCTCGGCCCCCATTTAATGGCATTTCCATCTCTGGGACCCCCAATGTATATTGTAAAATCACTGTTAATTTAACTCTGAGAGCATACATTTGTACACTCTCTGAGTTACAGACCCATAAGGGTCCATTTGGTTCCTAACTATCTATCATTTATCTGGGGACCCCCCTCTCAAGGACCCCTGGGGGTCCCCGGACCCTCCTTTGAGAACCACTGCAATATGTAGAGTATAATGATGCGTAGTTGCCTACAGTATAATAATGTGTCTCTGTCTGTCTGTCTGTCCGCAGGGCTCCAGAGATCATCCTGGGCCTGCCGTTCTGCGAGGCCATCGACATGTGGTCCCTGGGCTGTGTGATAGCCGAACTGTTCCTGGGCTGGCCCCTGTACCCTGGGGCCTCAGAGTTCGACCAGGTGAGTGTCAGTGGACTGTGTGTGTGTGTGTGTGTGTGTGTGTGTGTGTGTGTGTGTGTGTGTGTGTGTGTGTGTGTGTGTGTGTGTGTGTGTGTGTGTGTGTGTGTGTGTGTGTGTGTGTGTGTGTGTGTGTGTGTGCGTGCGTGCGTGCGTGCGTGCGTGCGTGCGTGCGTGCGTGCGTGCGTGCGTGCGTGCGTGCGTGCGTGCGTGCGTGCGTGCGTGCGTGCGTGCGTGCGTGCGTGCGTGCGTGCGTGCGTGCGTGCGTGCGTGCGTGCGTGCGTGCGTGCGTGCGTGCGTGCGTGCGTGCGTGCGTGCGTGCATTTGGGGCGGAATACGGGACATCTCCAATCCCGCAGACAGCCCCTGATGATTCAGGTGCAGCCTCCCTGTTTATACAAACAGATGCCACCGTGCCGCACGTCCAATTAGCGGAGCCCCAGCACTCTCGAGCAACACACCACTGTGTGTGTGTGTGTGTGTGTGTGTGTGTGTGTGTGTGCCTCTGTCAGTCAGTCACGTGACTCTCTGTGGGGAAGCCCCCCCCAGAAAGTAGCGCCAGAACAGTCACTAGAACAAGACCCTCATTTCATGCCCATCTCAAATCAATGTTAGTCTCTCAGACTATGTGGAGCGGATGATGGGGTTATGTTTTGGGCGTATGAATATTTCACCACCTGATAAGCTCAGCGTATGAATGTCAGCATCCAGACTTTCAAACTGCCAAAAAAGTACAGCCTGCTGCAATCCCTCCCCCTTTTATTATTCCCGCTGCTTTCACCCAGATCTGGGGCTACGTTGTAATGTAGCTCAGTCTATATTTATTAGAGCCAGACGGACCGATCGGTCTGGCCCGCTATTTTTGAATTTTCTATTTTTCAAAACCCTAATCAGATCTAATTGGTTAGAATTGATTTAGCACTTTGTTTTTTTATTTTTAAATAGTGAAGGCAAAAATCTTAAAATCACAGATGCTTTCCTGGTTTGAACTGGTTAAAGTGCTTTTTTGTGAAAAATCTGTAATTGGTGCATGGACTCTATCTCGTTTGTCTGGGTCTAATGTGTTGTTGTTTTTTTCATGCCTGTCAGTGATGTGGCTGGAAATGAATGTTGCACATTTGCGTGTTCAATTAATTATACATGTTTTCTATTTGTGTCCTTCAGATCCGGTACATCTCCCAGACGCAGGGCCTGCCTGCAGAGTATCTCCTGAGTGCAGGAACAAAGACCACCAGGTTCTTCAACCGGGACCCCGACGTTACCTATCCGCTCTGGAGACTCAAGGTAGTGAGTACCGGACATACTCTTATGTACAGTATTCACGTCAAGGCCGACCATCTGAAAAGATTATGTTCCAGGGATTTGTGTTAAAATGTTTTGAAAAGAAAAGAAAAAAACACATTCAAGATTCTTTTTTATATTGCCGCTCTACGACGTGCTGTGAAGCTTGTGGATGGGCTATTATTTTCAAGTGACGTCACCATGAGCTAGAGCAGCGGTTCCCAAACCGTTTTGGCCACCACCCCCTGTTACCTCCCAACCTAGCTGATGCACCCCCTGTTACCTCCCGACCTAGCTGACGCACCCCCTGTTACCTCCCGACCTAGCTGACGCACCCCCTGTTACCTCCCGACCTAGCTGACGCACCCCCTGTTACCTCCCGACCTAGCTGACGCACCCCCTGTTACCTCCCGACCTAGCTGACGCACCCCCTGTTACCTCCCGACCTAGCTGACGCACCCCCCCACATGGAAATCAAAATTGCATAAGCTATATAGAGACATACATTTCCTATTCCTATTAAACTGAATATGGCATACAGGTATACTGTATATGCAGCATGGGCTATATTCTGCATATACTTGCCATATTTGGCACAATATGTTAATATATTTAAAATAAAACCATAGCACCACCATTAGCCTTTTCATGTCGCGCACCCCCTAGAAGGCGCTCGCGCACCACAAGGGGTGAACGCACCACCGTTTGGGAACCACTGCACTAGAGTGAACCATGTGGCTCAGCGGAACGTTTCTCCATGGCTACATCAAAAGGACAGGACAAAGATTTCAGCTCCAGCAGAAGCTTTTTTTCCAAACTGGAGCCGGCATCAATATTCCAGCACCTCTGGCTGTTATACCTCGTTGTGAGGCATCGACACAGTCCCGACACCGGGCTATAAACAAAGCGAGGGGCTAATGAGAACAAAATGGATCTGTGTGAGAGGATTTGGCAAATGTAAGCGCGGCATGAAAAAGGGGGCTCGCCTTACCCTCCCCCACTCTCCCCCACCCACCCACTGCTCCCTTATGTAGGCCACTCAATAAGTGGGCGACTCACTCCCTTTTCCCCTTTTTGTCTGTCGTTATCTTTGATCAAACTTTTTCCCCCGTTTTAACAAAATGAAACGGCACGCCGCGTCGGGTTTTTGCCTGTATGGCAGTTGTTCTCAAAGTGGGGCTTAAGGGACAGTCCTGGGGTCCTTGAGGGGGGTTTGTAGGTCTCTAAGTCTGAGAGTATACAAAATTTGTTCTGAGAGTATAGACATTTTTAATGTCTATACTCTCAGAATTAAATTAACAGAGGATTTTACTGTAATGCATACATTGGGAGTACATAGTTGTAAAGGAAATAATAAAGTGAGGGGGTCTATGGCCTAATGTATATCACACTGGGGGTCCCTGAAACAAAAGAAAAAAGTTTGGATCGTGGCGTGCAATTCCGCTCCATCTCCACAGGGTATGACTGTGTCCGTTCGCTGCCTCATGGTTCTCCTCTGTGATCGACCACCTCTTTAGAAAAAAAAGCAGCAATGTCTTTATTTTGTGTCCACACCAAATGACTCACAGCCCAACATACCACGTTGACAGCCATTGATGTTCCCCAAGTCCTGGATTCTAACGTTGGCCTTCAAAAGTGAGCGAACACATCTGCTGCCCTGCGGTGTCACACAGCTGCCCAGGAGCTTATTGATGTTGTCGGCTGAAAGGCTCATAAGATCACTTTTGATTATTTCCATGTCTTCTTTTTTTCCCCGTTTTTGCTGGGGGGAGAGAAGAATGAGAGAAGAATTGTGCGGTCCTACAGTGCACGGTTGAACCACTTTCAAATCTTGTGTCCCTATTTTGGAGTTGTCCATTATAGGTCAAAATTACCAGGAAAAACATCTTTAGGTTTAATTGAATTTGAGCCCTGTTGTTGACATCATCCACATTTGGCATGGGGCTGTTGCCGTTAACCTGACTCCGCCAGATGGGGCAGCAGAGAGTACACAGCTTCTAGCAGCAGCTTCTAGCTTCTAGCTGCTGCTGATTGGCCAGGCCATTTTGTGGCCGGGCATCAAGTCTGCCTGAGAGTTCCCAGATGGGAGCAGGAGGGGGGAACCCAGTGTACTCTCTGCTGCCCCATCTGGCGGAGTCAGGTTATGTTGCCGTAGCACCACTGTCCCCCTCCACAGTCATGTGGTTCTATGAGCTGCTCGGAGGAAGTCTACAACACACTGTCATTGTCATGACATGAATATACATAGTGTTTTAACAGTGAGTTCACTATCAAGGACCACACCACCAATGAGGACATTTAACAGATTTTATTAACGAAAGATGCATGACACGATGAAGGAATGAACGATGAACAGAACGAAGATGACCCGCGACGGGTCGTCTGGCCATCCAGCTGGACATCGGGTAATTTGAGCCGAGGTGGGGAGGCTTTGGGGATCCGCCGTGCTCCCGGGCACAACGAACCCCCCTTAGGGATCTGTTAGGAGATGGGAGAGGGAGAGGGATGAGAATTAGGGTGGGGGGAGGGATGACGAAAGCGAGAACAGAGGGAGAACTGTGGGTTGGATGGGCTTTATATGCAGGTGGAGGTGACCCGATTGGAGGTGGCTTGAGCCTTGATAGGAGGTGGAAGTAGCTGCGTTGGAGGTGTGGTCCTGCTCCTGAACTTCAGCTATGAGCTCCATGAAGTGTGCATGGTGGTGGGATTTGAAAGGAACATCTGCTTTTTTTCTCCATCTTGCGTGAAGCGCAAGCTGGTCTTAATTCAGTCGCTGTGGTAGTAGTGACTTTATCAGTACTTTCTCATTACTTTCTCCTCATTTGCTGTCCAGTGGCCAGTGGTTTTCAACCAGTGGTCCGGGGTGGTCCCCAGCTAAATGATGGAGAGTTGGTAATCAACCAGTGGTCCGGGGTGGTCCCCAGCTAAATGATGGAGAGTTGGTAATCAAATGGACCCCTGTAGATTTAACTACAACCAAATGGACCCTTATAGGTCCATTTGGTTTCATTTTACGCTCTCAAGAGTTACATTATTGTTAAACATCTGCATTACTTAAGAAAAAGAAGTCTACACATAATTAGAGAATGTAGAACAATTGTTATTTTATTTTTTTTGATCAAAGTTTCTTTATTAATTGTTCAAGTCACATGAGTCAAAAATAGCATACAAATGTTTGTATGCTGGCCCTCTCAGGCCATGGCGTCACAGCTGCTGGCGCTACATAAAGAGGGAACAGGGAAATCAGTTGGTTCAATAATGTAAACATGTTTTATCTGATTGATGAATGGCCCACAGGACACATTTTACAGAGAGCACCCTCCTCCATCTGGCCACGTTGTCAGCGGTCTGTCTGATCATGCAATAGCCTAGTTCAATTATTAGATCATTTACAAACTCTGCAGCTGCAATGATTGGCGCTCAGGTCAGGATTATATTACATAAAGATTAATGGATGAATAAAAATAAAATTCACTATGTCTCTGAAATAGTGTTCAAAGTACATGAATGTGTTGTTGTGTTGGATTGTTTGTGCCTGTAAGAGTGCAATGCATAAATCCACTAGTGAGCTTTAGTGAAAGGCACCATAATTTTACTCTCGAGTTTAATGTGTTCTTTGGGTAATGCTTACGTACTGTTTGCCACAAGCTGGTATACAGTATGACTGTGTCATTCATTTCTTGTTTTCTCTCCTTCTTCTCCCAACAGACTCAAGAGGACCACGAGGGCGAGACGGGGATCAAATCCAAGGAGGCTCGCAAGTACATCTTCAACTGCTTGGATGACATGGCACAGGTACTATACACTACTACTATTGTGTACAATAGTGGTTGACTGATAATAGTTCTCAATGAAACAACTACTACTGTTCCAAAATAACAAATGACAATTAAGCGAGAGACTTCCATCAAGATTAAACTTATATCAATGATTTGGCGATGTAGGCTCTGTTATTGTGATAGTAGCCTACAGAAGAATCTGCACACGCATGACACACACTGAGAGATCACATCCAAAGCAGAACCTAAAAATACTTAGTTATTTAATGTACACAACAACATTTCTGTCAGGACAACTCATGAATGGAATATATATTTCTATCTGATCAAGCGCATCAGTCCCAACCATAGGGACTCTGAATCCCCTGTACCTAAACAGCAGATCCAAAACGACAGGTGGTAGCTGGGGTGGAGGAGGGTGAGCAGCAAAAGTTTAAGCAGACAGCAACGCAGCAGTATCAGTGTGCAGCAGCAAGCAAGCAAGCAGGATGAGCAGAGCAAACTTGGAATGGGTGTGTGATTGGATGAGTGAATCATGTGAATGAGAAGGGGATGCCCAATGAACGGCCGCTGGCAACTGCACTGAGTTTCCTGAATGAACTTGCTCTGCGCATGTCTGTGACAGGCACTCATTTGAACCCTTCATCAGGCTGAACGTAAAGATCCACTGGTATTGAAGACATAACACAATCCACATGAATCCACACAATTAACAAGCAGCGAGAGATGTTGAGCATGCATGAGAGAATGTCACTCTGCTTAAATAGACTGCATAGTTAGAACTATTAGGATGGTGTCTGTACAGTATGTTGATTGATTGATTGATGATTGATTGAATGAATACTTTAATAACAGGTTTGTTAACAGCACAGGTAGTACAATCAAAGGTTATGCTAATGTGATTGTAGAGTTTATAAGCGGTGGAACATGTGGCTTAACTTCTGCACCTGCCGGAACTATACCGCAATGCTCCATCGTTTTCTGCAGATGGTGGAAGTGACAAGGGGGGATGCTAACTTTTCCTGTTAACTGACCGCTTGGACAATGTCAAGGGCTGGTTATTCAATTAAACCCCCATGGCTCTATAATAGGTCCTCTAGTACTTCCATCTACACCAAACCTCTTATTCGACAAATGCTCCCCCATCCTTCACATCCTTCCACAGCAACCTTCCACAGCAGGGTAATAATAACGGGAGTTATTTTCATATACAGCCTACTACTGTAGGCTCGGCTTGTGCCTTTTATCCTCCTGGTTGTGATTCCTCTGCTCGAGCTCTGCTGAAGCTCCCTGACAAGCTCAATCAATCGCATCTCAAGGATTATCTTTCAGACAGTTTGAAATCTGGTCAAATAATAACATGCAACCCCGAGTACGTTCCCCAGAGGCATGCAGTATGTATGTGCACCGTAGACTCGTAGACTGAAAATGAAAGCAGCTGTTGACTGGAAGCTTTCCTCGGCTCCGCTGCTGCTGCTGCTGCTGCTGCTGCTGCTGCTGCTGCTGCTGTCTTCGTTTGGTTTGAACCGCCAGCTAATAACTTGCAGGCGGACATTTGAGCTGAACATGTGGTCAGCTGGGTGACCGTGTTTGATGTGTACAGTTTGCTTTCTAATTTAAGCGTGATCTAGTGTGGTGGCCACGTCCTAACTCACTGCATCTGTCGCTGTACATAAGCGCGAAGTGCATGAACACGGAACCCACACACCACACACGCACGCACGCACACACGCACGCACACACGCACGCACGTGCGTGCGTGCGTGCGTGCGTGCGTGCGTGCGTGCGTGCGTGCGTGTGTGTGTGCGTGCGTGTGTGGTGTGTGGGTACCCACACACACACACACACACACACACACACACACACACACACACACACATATTACGTATAGTACGCTAATATTTTACTCTATCTCCTGATTGGATGAAATTGGTATCCCCGACTTGAAAATGTATTTTCTGTTTGCTAAAGAACTGTTGCGACAGGGGAGACCCATGTTACTGAACACTATATTGCAGTGATCATTATGGGAATGTCGAGCTAACACTTGTTTTAACAAGATAATAGCACACACAGCGCCTTTATGTACAGCACTTGAGTAAATGCACTTGGTTACCTTCCAGGTACCCCCCCCCCACACACACACACACACACACACACACGCGCGCATGCACGCACAAGCACGCGTCACGTCACGTCACATTCCAGAAGATTCTATCCAGTCATGCGGGGCTACTCTGCGGGGTCAGACTATTGTTGTGTCAGACAGACGTGGGTCTGGTCTGGCCTCTGGCTTCCTGCTGTCACAGTAAGACACCTGTGGCAATGTGTTTTTTTTTACCCACTGAAACAAATACAAGGAACATCTTATGCAACCCAACCAATTGACCCATGCTACAAAAATCCCATATCCATCTTGTCTGCTGCTCCCAGCCAGCCCTGAACTCATCTCACACCGCGCTGGGAAGGTTCACATTCTGCTACAACATTTACATTAGACATGCTTGACGGGAGTTGATAGCGAGGCCAATGTTTTGTTCACCGTCCCAAAATGCAGTGCTGGCTTCTGTTCTGTGTGTAGACCATAGACTGACTTAGGACTGGGCGACGTATCCATTATCGTGATTTGAGACTAGATATTGTCTGGGGTTTTAATGAACTCATTTTGACCTGAGATCAGATTCTAAAAATGTCTTCTACATCCCGACAGTTTTCTGAAAAAGCTATGTTTCTATGTCAGTCGTTGTTCAAAAATAGCAGACCTACAAGCTCGTAGCGCGCCACGAGTGGCGCGCTATGAGCTTGTAGATCTGCTATTTTTCAATAGCTAAAGCATAACATGATGCTAACACCAAAAGGGGTTCCCGCCCAAAATGGGTTAAGCCTGATTTTATACTTTATATACTTTATTAAAACAAAGAAGGAACACGCACTAGATATTTGGCACTACATATTATGCACTAGATATTTGTTAAAAAAATATAATGATATTTCATTTTGTCCATATTGTCGCCGCCCAATGTTTTGCTCACTTTCCCAAAATGCACTGCCAGTGCTGACAGTGATGGACGCTCCTATTCTCTGGTGGTGGTCATTGTTGTCCTTGATGTTATCTCTGATAATGACCTGCCAAGAGAGATAAGACAGAGAAGAGAAGCAGGTGAAATATGTCTGTGAGAACATGGCTGATGTCTGACGCATAAACAACAAGCCTCAAGGTGGTGCAGTCGACCGCCTTCAACAGTTCATGTTGACCAGTACAGAGTGTTACAGTTGGAGGCCATCGATATTGTCCTTTTCTTTTTGCTGAGGTTTGCGTGATCTGCGCAAAAGGACAGTTAACCCATTTTGGGCGGGAACCCCTTTTGGTGTTTTAAACATTATGTTATAATTTAGCTATTGAAAAATAGCAGATCTACCAGCTCATAGCGCGCCACCGAGTGGCGCGCTACGAGCTTGTAGGTCTGCTATTTTTGAAAAATCGTGAAAAATTTTATTTCAGAAAACTGGAAGATTTAGATGGATTTTTTTTTAAATTTTGAGGTCAGGCCTAAATGGGTCAAATGATAAGGGACAATATCGGTGGCACCCAACTGTATGTTCTGTCCTATAGCATGGGGAGTTTAAGTCCTTTGTTAACTTCAAGTCCTCCAGAAAGAGCTGGCTGGATAACAGCTGGACATAATTATACTGTAAGCATCAATTAGTTGAGTTGTAACAGGTTCCTTTTTGGACTATTCACATTGTTCTTTGTTGTTTTACATGTCTAGAGCACTCTCCCCCAAACATATGGCACTCAAATGACCACAATAGAAATACGCTGTCAAGTATTCATTTTTGTGTGTGTTTTATTCTTTTGATAGATATGTAAAAAATGCAATTAACACAGCCGACGCCGCATGAATTGCATTTTCAGAGTTTATTTTAATATTTTTATATTGATGTCATATTATGATTCAAATCTTCGTGTTTTGCCAATTATTGGAGGGCTGAGAACACTGGTTGAGAACCACTGCTTCAAATGACTATACTGCAGGACTGTGGACTTTATAAAACAAACACTGCAGGAAACCGGCCTCTATCTAATGTGGGAAGGAAACCTGGCTGTTTTGCCCCCGGTCTCTGAAGAATCAAGGCCACATAGTACATACAAGTCGGTATTGTGGACATGTGTCTCCCTGTGTATAATGGATGACATAGCTGAAGGCTCCGGGGGAGAGATGGTGGGGCCGGTTGCCAGGGAGAGATAATGAACCTCCTCTACTCCGTCGTGGGAAATGAGAGGGGGAGTTTGAGTGCCCAGTGTGGATGTGATTTGAGCAGATCAGAGAGGGAACGCACAGTTAATGCGAGACCCTGCTATATAGAGGGTGGGCAGGGGAGGAGCCGACTGGAAACAAATTAATTCTGAATTCTGATCTACGCTCGACCCTCACTAGCTGTGTGAGAATTGTTGATAGACCGCCCAAGATCTCACCTCATCCTTCACTTATTTTTCACCTTTTTCTTTTATGTTTCTTTTACGTTTCACTATGGTTCATCCCACTGGGACTTACTGTAAGCTGATTTGTAAAGCTCTAAAGTTCGGTCCGGGGACACTACTTTTCAGCTATTCAAAAACAGCCAATCTGCAAGCTCACAAGTGATGTGATGCGACGCATTGTGAGCTTGTAGATAAAAAACAAATTAACAAACATTGACAAATCTTCTACATATTAATTTGGGGGTCCTTGACTTGGAAAATGTTTGAGAACCACTATAGCCCACATACAGTCAGTACCTCCACCGTCAGAATGCTGCAGTGCACCTCCTTGCGGGATGCCGCACATTTGTAACCAGAGCTTGTCTTATTCTATACATTTCCCAAAGTCATCTCTTCCTCTCGCAGAGGACAGCATGATCATTTCTCACCTCATTCTGAAGATTATTTCCTTTATCACAGCCGGCGGAGGTGCCACGATTCAGCCAGAGAGGACAGAGGAACGGGGGCTGCGCCGCCACCCCCAAATAAACCAGACCCAAATAATAATATGCATTGTTGTGGGGAGACAGAGAGAGGCCAATCAGATCTGCAGCGCTGAGTGGCAGTGCGTGTGATAGCCTCTGGAGCAGCCGTGTAGATAAGCATTGTGTCTTTATGAGAAACAGGCGCCGTTGGCTCTGCATTGGGAATGACAATAAACCAGGCCGGCTGCCTTGTCTATTGCTACTGTCACTATTTTCTGTGCCTTGCAGCGCTGCTGGTTCTCAAAGTGGGGTCCGGGGGACCCACAGGAGACCTTGAAGAGGTTCCGGGGGTCCCCCATTAGCAAAAAAAACAAGGAACAGTTTCAACATTTAAGCAAACATTTCTTTTTAACTTTCTTTTCTTCAAAAATAGCCGAGCTTGTAGACCAAATATTTCCGGAAAACTATTGACCCTGACACAAAACATTTTCAAATGGGGGGGTCTGCTGCTAAATACATTTGGAGGGATCCTGGACATGAACATTTGAGAATCACTGTCCCAATAGCAGACATTCTGCAGACTGGGGGTATACAGTAGCAAGGCGAGACTTGTCTGGCCCAATTCTCCAGTTCCATGTCCCCAATAGTCCCAATGCTTGGGCCTCTGTGTGCTATATGATCACCATCCCTTCCACCATCCCCTCCCCAGTGAATCAATCCCTGCTTGCTACGGAGCTTTCCATTCCAGGATAAATCTTCCTTCATGCCCAGTATTTATCCTTCAACCTCTTGCCGCAATGTTTGAAGCCTCCCAAAGCTGCTTCCCCGGGAGGGGCCTCGACGGAGACTATTTAGGTAAAGTTGTCTCATGTCAGCCTTTTTCGGGTGGGAGCGCTAACTCACAAAATGGTGTCCTTTGTGAAAGGTTTAAACTTATAAAAAAAAAAGGAGTCAACCAAACGGGCATAGCATTTACATTATTGAAGTTTGGAAGTTTGTTGTTTATTTTAACCTCGATGAATAGATACAAATCTCAGCGAGGGCGCCGGGAGATATTTCGAGTGCAGTCTCAACAGTCCCGTCGAGCTATGAATACTAGAGCAAATGTTTATGATGCCAGTAAGGTGCAGGGTTATCACTGGGCTGTGTGAGACGCAGCCTGATGTTTCCTTGTGGGCCTTAATAGGCCTCTGTACGTTGACATGCTGAGCGGGATACGAGCGGGTGTCTCACACCCAAAATATGGCTGAAAACTATTTTTTTATTACGACTCAGCCAGGTCGTAATACCTTGACGACTTGGACTGGTCAACATCTCAAGTCAAATCAAATTCGTCTGCCTAGTGATACATCTGGTGACATGTGAATAAACTGAATGGGCTAAAACTTGTTGAAAAAATTAAATAAAATCTAACAGCATCACAGAACCAATGCAAAGACTTAGGGCAGGTGTCTTCAACATTTGTCCAGGCCAGGGACCCCTTAGCGGAGAGGGAGATGAAGCAGGCCAGGGACCCCTTAGCGGAGAGGGAGATGAAGCAGGGACTGTATAGCTTAGCTTAGACTTGTCCAGGCCAGGGACCCCTTAGCGGAGAGGGAGATGAAGCAGGGACTGTCCAGGCCAGGGACCCCTTAGCGGAGAGGGAGATGAAGCAGGGACTGTATAGCTTAGCTTAGACTTGTTTGACGGCTGACGGCTGATCATTTATGATCATAACTGATCATACATTTTTTGTAAATGTGTATTCTCAGACATTTAACCACTTAAACCCTCAATGCTTGGTCTGCTCTTTTCCCTCTACACCAAAGATCTTTGCTGAAGATAGCTGATCTGCAAACTCACAACAGTATCTCTGGGGACACCCTATTGTGTCCCAGTCCATGACTTAGAGAATTCCTTTATATTGGGATGGTATCAGGATTGGTTTTCAAAGCAGTGGTTGTATGGTTTGTTAATGTAGGTCTTTCATTTCTCCTCTTTATTGAATTTAGATTCAATCAGTCGGCAGAGATATGGTCTGCCAGATTAGACTAGACATGATGATAGGGACAAAATAATGTAGTATCAGAAGCGGAAGTCGCACCGCACTGTAATGTAATTACAGATTACAGATTGTATGTAATGTAAACGGTGAGGTTCTTTTATAAGCCCTTGTAATGTTTCTTACCTCACCGACACAGTATATATAGTACTGTCATCTTTCCTAGGAAAGACGTAGCATACCAAGTGTATAAGATTCCTGAATCAATAAATCAACAAAATCAAACTATCTGAGAGTGAGAATGTGTAGAAAATAGCTGATGTGCAAGCTCACTACGCGTTGTGTGTGTGAGTTTGTGCGTGTGTGTGTGTGTGTGTGTGTGTGTGTGTGTGTGTGTGTGTGTGTGTGTGGGTGTGTGTGTGTGTGTGTGTGTGTGTGTGTGTGTGTGTGTGTGTGTGTGTGTGTGTGTGTGTGTGTGTGTGTGTGTGTGTGTGTGTGTGTGTGTGTGTGTGTGTGTGTGTGTGTCCATAAATTAGTTGTGAGAGGCCTAAATTAGTTGTGAGAGGCCTGCAGATTGCAGGAATGCCCAAGCAGAGAGCTAAAGCATTGACTAAATTATGTTGAATTGGCAGTTGCCACATACAGTATGCTTCCTCTACTATTGTTTGTGTTCAAGCATGTCTTGTGAAATGGCAACGCAAATAAAGATGTCAAATATGTGTGTGTGTGTGTGTGTGTGTGTGTGTGTGTGTGTGTGTGTGTGTGTGTGTGTGTGTGTGTGTGTGTGTCCGTGCGTGCGTGCATGCGTGCGTGCATGCGTGCGTGCGTGCGTCACAGGTGAACATGACTTCGGATCTGGAGGGAAGCGACATGCTGGCAGAGAAGGCCGACAGGAGAGAGTTCATCGACCTGTTGACCAAGATGCTGACCATCGACGCAGACAAGAGGATCACCCCCATCGAGACCCTCAACCACCCGTTTGTCACCATGTCACACCTGCTGGATTTCCCACACACCACACTGTGCGTACTCCAGTTTGTCCCCTTTATGCTTGTCTATGTCAGTGGTTCTCAAACGTTCTCAAGACAAGGAGTTTGTGGCAGGTTTGTGGCAGGGACAATTCTTCTCTTTGTGGCAGAAGAGAAGAATTGTGTTAAATTCTAAATTATTAAAACATTTTCAAAAAAAGAAAAGGAAAATCTAAAATAGCAGAAGTACAAGCTCGCAGCGCGGCACGAAGTGACGCACTGTGAACTTGTAGAACGGACAGACACGCCTTTCTCAGCGGGTTACCCCTGATCCCTTTATCAACTTCATTTTTATAGTGTTCCAAGGTTGGCGTGCATGCGTGGTAGAATGTGTGCACGTGTGTGTGTGTGTGTGTGTGTGTGTGTGTGTGGGGGGGAGGGGGGGCTGGCTCCAAGGAAACTGACTTACAGCACCCTTAATGGAATTTAACACCTTTCCATATCAGGGTGCCTACGGGGCAGACTCATTTCAAATGGGGGCCTTGACCTAATGGGAGTCAATTTGAGGGTCCGTGACAAGAAAAAGTTTGAAAAGCCCCTGGTGTATATGAATGAATGTCGCCGCTGTCGTCGTGCAGAAACCTCATATCTCCATAATGTAAACTTTATGTATTTTCTTCGTAGATTAATGACCTACTTGATCTTACAAGAGTGTAAAGTATAGGTAAAATAGTATAGGGAAAAAGCTCACAACACATCATGATGTGACACGTTGTGAGCTTGTACATATTCTTTTAATTATTATATATATTTTTAAAGGGGCGCAGTCTGTAGCGATGTCGCCTCACAGCTAGAAGGTCCTGGGTCCGATTCCCGCTGGGGGGGGGGGGGGGGGGGGGGGGGTGGGGGGGTTGGCAAAAGGGCCTTTCTGTGTGGAGTTTGCATGTTCTTCCCGTGTCCCCCTAGGGTACAGTAGGTACCCTCACCAGCAACGGAACTGGTTGGAATAACGTGTTCCTTCCACGTCAAACAGGGAAAACTACCTTTCAGGTGAAACGAAGCGGTTTGGACTGCTCATGTGTAGAAGGAAGCATGAGGCCAGTCTGTTGCTCTCCACAGAGGGAGGATTACATAGATAATTGACACATGGTGAAAGAATGGGTGGGATAAAGAAATAATAATAATAAAACAAAAAAGTATGAGAGTTGTGCCAGCTATACTCCTATAGGACAACACTCACCTCTCTCTCTCTCTCTCTTTCTCTCTCTATCTCTCTCCCTCCCTCCCTCCCTCCCTCTCCACCTCTCTCGTCCGCCTCGGCAGTGTCAAGTCCTGCTTCCAGAACATGGAGATCTGCAAGCATCGCGTCAACACGTACGACACGGTGAGCCAGTGCAAGACGCCCTTCATCACCCACATGGCCCCCAGCACCTCCACCAACCTCACCATGACCTTCAACAACCAGCTCAACGTTGTACACAGTCAGGTATATACACTAACTAACTACAGCTCAACACTGTGTACACAGTCAGGTATATACACTAACTAACTACAGCTCAATGCTGTACACAGTCAGGTATGTACACTAACTACAGCTCAACGCTGTGCACAGTCAGGTATATACACTAACTAACTACAGCTCAATGCTGTACACAGTCAGGTATGTACACTAACTACAGCTCAACGCTGTGCACAGTCAGGTATATACACTAACTAACTACAGCTCAACACTGTGTACACAGTCAGGTATATACACTAACTAACTATACAGCTCAATGCTGTACACAGTCAGGTATATACACTAACTAACTACAGCTCAACACTGTGCACAGTCAGGTATATACACTAACTACAGCTCAACGCTGTGCACAGCCAGGTATATACACTAACTACAGCTCAATGCTGTGCACAGTCAGGTATATACACTAACTACAGCTCAACACTGTACACAGTCAGGTATATACACTAACTACAGCTCAACGCTGTGCACAGTCAGGTATATACACTAACTACAGCTCAACGCTGTGCACAGCCAGGTACACAGTACCAGGTACCACGTACATTCACTCAAGTGCTATTAAAAACCAGTAAAAGTATCTGTGTCATTTTAGAATAGTTTTTTTCAGAAAACTCTTAGGATTTAGAACATTGGTCTAGACTAGAGCAGTGGTTCTCAGAAATGGCAGATGTACAAGCTCACAGCGCTGCGAGCTTGTACATCTGCTATGTTTGAACATTTTTGAAAAATCTAGATTTATTTTTGTTTACACAAAATCGAGGAAAAGATGGAAATGAAAGATGGAAATGATGCATGGGTTAAACAAATGCATATATTGTTAAAAAATATCAGATTTACAAGGTCATAACTCGGTGCATTGCAATGCGTTGTGAGCTTGTAGAGCCGTCCTACGACAGGGTTTTAAGTGGTTAAACGTGGTAATCTCTGAACGGATTACTAGGTCTCTGTCTGTCTGTCTGTCTGTCTGTCTGTCTGTCTGTCTGTCTGTCTGTCTGTCTGTCTGTCTGTCTGTCTGTCTGTCTGTCTGTCTGTCTGTCTGTCTGTCTGTCTGTCTGTCTGTCTGTCTGTCTGTCTGTCTGTCTGTCTGTCTCTCCCCGTGTGAATCCGTCTGTCTGCCTGCATCAGTGTGTGTGTGTGTGTGTGCCTTGGTGTCCTTCGGGATTGTCACAGTGCTGATTACACACACGACAAGAACCCCCCCCCCCCCCCCCCCCCCCCCGCTTCCTGCTGGCCTAGTATTCTGCCGCTTCCAGGCCTTAAGAATCCCCCCGTTTTTTTTGCAGAGGCTTCCTCTCCTCTCCTCTCCTCTCCTCTCCTCTCCTCTCCTCTCCTCTCCTCTCCTCTCCTCTCCTCTCCTCTCCTCTCCTCTCCTTCCCGCGTGCGTGCGTCCGTGCGTGCGTGCGTCCATGCGTGTGTGCGTGCGTGTGCGCGTGCTGTGTCTGCATGTGAATTCAAACTGCTGACATTCTGCTTCTCCTGCTATCACCGGGTGTCGCTGTGCGGGGTTTTGCAGATTTGTGCTTATAGTTACAATTCTACCTCCCCCAATCTCTCTCTCTCTCTCTCTCTGTCTCGTGAACAGAGTTCTCTATCACTAAACATATCGAGCCAGCTCGCCCCATGACTTAAAAAACCCTGATCTTGCGCTGATTCAAACAGTTTCCACATTCCCTCTACATAAGCCTGTCCTTCTTGCACCTTGCTCCGTGTAACACACACGCGTATCATTTGACAGTCCCAGGGGGATGGCAATTACTGCCACCCCCTGGCATTCATATTTAACCTCCAATTCAGGGATTGTATGCATATTATTTCCTGCACCTCTGAATGTGTTTTTTTGTGATGGCCGTTGACATTATAAAAAAAAATTATAATAATAATCTGTACGTTGAAACTAAATAACATGTTATCTCAATTAAATTTGAACCTTTGCATAAGACTGCATGGTCGTCAAGGCAAATGCTACAGCAAATTTGCCTTGACGTACGTACGTGCGTGCGTGCGTGCGTGCGTGCGTGCGTGCGTGCGTGCGTGCGTGCGTGCGTGTGTGCGTGCTCATAGATTGGGCTATTTCTTTGCTATTTTTGAAATAAGGCTTAAACAATCATTATTTTTTGGCACCATCTAGTTTTCCTGAAATGACTTGTGTTCTGCAAACATGTAAGGCCAGCTGCAGTCATGCCGTTACAATTTCTCCACTTTGTTTCCGTTCCCGGAGCCCCCGAGAAGGAAAGAATGCATCTTTTGACGCACAGACACACACCGTGCGAGCTCTACAACGAACCGCTTGTTTATGATGAATGCCACGGTGCCATATTGATTATGTTCCCTCCCCTGGCGCCCATCGAACACGCTAAAGAGAGCAAATGAAAAATGAAAGCTGCCCGCCATGCCCCCCCCCCCCCCCCCCCCCCCCCCCATATAAGGCTTAATGAGAGGGCTAAAATTAGACGTCGGCGTGCCGGTGGATCAAATACTATGAGAGCACAAAGCGGTGCCTCTTAAAAGCATTTGTTTGTAACGGGGATGTTATCCTCTCTCGCCGTCTGTAGTGTTGCTCATCACTTATTAATGTGCTATACACACGCAGGGGAGGTACCTGCGCTTGTATAATTACCTAATGCCTGTCGGCTGTGCAGCGTGAAGTCAAGAGCGCTGAATGTCAAACTCCTCGCGGCTGCAACTCATTATTAGAGCTGTTTGTTATTATGAGTCTGCAACTTTGTGTTTTATAGTCCACTCAAACATTTTCACGTCAAGGACTGCCAGATTGGTTATTGAGTATTATGCCGACGACCGCCATTTGAAAAGATGTTCTTCCAATCCAGGGACCCCCATGAGAAAAGTTCTTATTTGTTAGATTATTAGATTTAGTTGCAGAATTCTACAACTGTCTGTACCGTATAGGTGGCGGGAGAGAAACCTCTGATCTGCTTTAGCTTCTTTTTTTTAAGATTTTTGTTTTTGGCTTTTCTGCCTTTTATTGATAGTTTCAAGTGAAGATTGACAGGAAAGAGGGAGAGAGAGACGGGGAGAGACACGCAGCAAAGGTCGTCATGAACGGGACTCGAACACGCAACGCGCTGTCAGGCCAGAGCCTATATGTGGCTTGCGCCTGGACCACTAGGCCAGCGGGCGCCCTCTGCTTTACCTTCTACAGTATGCTGTTGGAAGCTTGTAGATCAATTTTCATTATTTATTATGAAATAAACTAAACTTCAAGTGGAGAACTCTTCCTGATTTCGCTGGAGAGGACCTCTCTTTGAGTACCACTGCCATAGTTTGTGCAAGTATTTAACAAATTAAAACAAAAAGTTAATAATTGGTAAGGGCCAGGTGTTTGTTTGTTTGTTTGTTATTTTCTATAAATTACACACCCCATGAAGCCTTGAATTCATGGCGATTTTCTCGCATTCCTGGGTCAATAATGTGATGTCCGGGTCATTGTTCATTAGGAGGCTCAACCGGGGACTCCGCCGGTCATCATCAAATTATTGACTTAGGAATGTGACAAAAAACTGAAAGAATCTCCATTGAAATAAGCAGCTTATAGTGTTGCCAGAACGGTGCTGCGAGGCACGACAAACCCATGACATCTCTCCGTTGTTCCTTTCCTTTCTGTCGCTCTCCTCTCTCTTTCTGACCCAGCGGCGCTGCGGGGGTTAAGCCTGCGCAAATCCCAATCACTCAGCTTTTATGTGCAACATGTGTGTCCTTTAGGTTTACAATGTTTTATGTTATTAATTAATACGGGCAGGAAGCACCTTCCAGGAACAATGCAATATACAGTAGATGGTCAGGACACACCCACAGGGCTGTGTGTGGTGTCTATCTGAAAAGAAATACTGTATATTCTGGCATATCGTCGCTTTCGGGTGCAAACCTCATTATGTGCAAAACCAGAATTCAAATTGTAAAAAAAAAAATCTACAAGCTCAAAACACATCACGATACTTTATGTGCTTATCGATCAGCTTTTCTTTTCTTTTTTTTGCTACTTTTGTGTGGCACTGTTTATTGTTTATTGCTTATTTAGCAGCAGCTACTCCTCCTGGGGTCCACACAAAAATAAATGACATTACACAACATGAAAACATATTACACTCAGTCACAATACAACACCCTTGTTGCCATGACCCGCGGCACTGCAGGTTATCATAATTACCCTTTGATAGCCGAAGCCGTGGCGCCGCAGGTTTATAGCTTTATATCAAAATCGACGACAGAAGCAAAACACATACGTACCTCTATTTTCCCAGGTTGCTAGGCAGGTTGCTATGTCCATCCAGGCGAAATGCGCGCGCACCCCATTGGAGTCCACTCATTATGATTTCTTTCCTGCCTGTTTTCTCTGAAAAATACTCCAAAATCGGTCTTTATGTCAAATCCGTCCGGCGTTCAGATGTGAATAGTGATTTTTTATCGCATCGCGGCCGACATATTACCGTTTCTGGCGAAACATAAACAACATCGCCAGCTGCTAAGACTACAATGTGCTTTGGGTTTCATCTCGTGTGACACACACGGAAGCGGGGCTCATATACAATTGATGTGAAAGCATGGCGCTGAGGTACCTAATGACCACTAGAGGGGGCAGCTCTCAAAGTGTTAACATGATACGGTACCTCAACAACTATATTTACAATTTCAGGTTTACAAATACAGATTATATAACCCAAATTACCCAATACACACTAAACAACACAGTATGTGTTAGCTGTGATCACAAAGCAGATTCCATGAGATGTTTCTGAGTTGTGATGGAAGACTATATTCAGCTCTTTCATGGCTCTATACATGACATTTGATTTATTATTTTTTTAATGACAGATGTCATTCATATATGGGAAAAAACACAAAATGTGCAGATATGAGGTTCCTGTCTGACGCTGGCGATATGGAATATGCATTTCCTTCCTCCCGGCACGGTGTACGGTCTCGACGCGTTGATTGTAGGATATGTAATCACATCTCAGACCTTAATGTGCCACGTGCCATTTGGCTGCCACCTTGATGATTGATTATAATGGGAAATGTAGGAGTAATTGCACCTATCCCCCAAGCCCCCCCCTCACCTCTGCCCCCATCAATAAACACTAAAATCTGTTCTGTTTTACAAGTATCTGTATTTTCCTCGTCTCTACACAGTAAAAGTCCTCTGTGTTTATAGGTTAATTCTATTACATTTTACACAGGTTTGGAATAACAAAATAATTATTAGGATAATTTTGTCGGTGCCCCAGAATGATTATTTTGTTTAACTTTAGCTAACAGCTGCCATTATCCATGTTGCTTCTGTTTTCATTGGGTACTTTTCTTCCCCTAAAGAAAAGCTTGGAGGCATCCGCCATGTAAAAATGTTGCAAACTGCATTTTTTCTGAGTCAGGGACATTTAGGGACATCATAACCATATGAAACAGGTGGTGTTGACTGTTGAGCGTGCAGTAGCCTGGCCCAGCCTGTATGATTTCTGGTCTAGAGCGGCGAGTGCCGGTCAAAAATAAGGCGGTGGATCCTCTATAGGTCTAAGTCAACGCATGTGAGTTGCAACTGGTCGCGGCCCTCATCAAGTCACCTTTCGCGCAATGTGGCTCTTGCCCCAAAATGAGTTTGACACCCCTGCTATAGAGGGTATGCGCGTGACGTCATCATCAAACCATGAAAAGGTTTGAGAACTACTGCTCTAGCCGATCCAGTTGCATGTCGTTGAACATGCCTTCTATCAAACAGGCTGTTTCATTTCAAAATCTTTGCATTCTGTCATTTGGCTGTCCTGTCCTGGCCTCACCTTCGTGCTCCCAACCTTAGAGTATATATTAATAGAGACGGCACCCGGAGGAAACCCTGAGGAGAAATGGACATAGTGGCCGAATTTGTCATTGCAGCTCGAGCCAGCGCTGGTCCGTTGACTATCATTGCGCACGTTCATGTTAATGCGTCCATGATACGTGAACGAATGTTTCATACGTGAACGTGCGCAATGATAGTCAACGGCAGCGCGTTCATGTGTTGGGGTCCAAACCATCCCAGAATGCACTCTGTTCCTACCCGGAAGGAGGAGTGAAATCGCCTCATGCGCTTTTGAGCAACTTAATGCAAGTGGATGGGAGGAGAAATCCGGTGCCGTCTCTATTAATATACTCTAAGCTCCCAACCCCCACCCCTCCCGTGGCCCCCTGTCTAGTGTTGCCATGTCTGATTATTATAAGCGACTTTGGGCTTGTTTTCTGTAAAGTCGCTTGTAAATATCGTTGGTTGCGGGTTGCAGGATTTGGGCATGTTTCCAAAGTATAGTCGTATATGGGTTTTGCTTCCTAAAGGTTGTTCAAACCATGTGCCGTGGTTCTTACATTTACATGTCAAATGAATATGCGATTCTCTGTGTATCCCCATCTGAAAACATTTTTGTGTTGTGATTTGTGATTTTCAAAATAGCCATAGTCTAGTCACTTTTGGGGGGCTTGTTTTAACAGACCTGGTTGCTTATATCTCTCTGCAACACTGTCCCTGTCCCGTCACACCTCCGCTCTCATGACTTTTATTTCGCTTCCATCCCTATTTTTAGGCCAGCCTGGCTCCCTCCTCCACCACCAATGCCACTCTTTCCCTGGCCAACCCCGACGTCTCCATACTAAACTACCAATCTGCACTCTACCAGCCCTCTGTCTCCTCCATGGCAGCGGTGGCCCAGCGGAGCATCCCCCTGCAGGGGCCCCCTGGGGCCCCGCAGCTCTGCGCCGCACGGCCGGACCCCTTCCAGCAGGCGCTCATCGTCTGCCCGCCCGGCTTCCAAGGTAAGAGTTCTGGCCTCCATGCACCATCGAGCATGATCCACTTAAGGGTTTGTCCACACCATGATCCGCAACTATAACGGCAAGTAGGCCTACAAATACAATGTTTTTGAGTGGTGCAACCACTCCTATAGACAGCTATGTGTGTGCCTGTGTCCCTGGGTCCCTGGGTCTGTCCCTGTGTCCCAGGCTGTGTCCGAGCACGGAAATAGCGTTATAGCGTTTGTTCACCACCAAGTGTCACTGTTGCACAGCCTAACACACAGACACAGTACAGTACAGTACAGTACAGTACAGTACAGTACAGTACAGTACAGTACAGTACAGTACAGTACAGTACAGTACAGTACAGTACAGGTAGGTCATAATCAGAAGGTAGCAGATCCGCAAGCTCTAAACGCTGTGCGAAGCGGTGCGATTTGAGCTTTTAGATCTGCTACTTTTGAATTTGAATCCTGGAAAGTAACGTTTTGAGGTTTCCACCCGACAGAGATGATGTGTGAATATCTATGTGCATTATACGTACAAATACATATGGCTACAGAAATACAAACTTAGACATTATTCATTATTATTATTATTTGATTAAGCATACATTTATGTGTACGTATAATGTATTTGCTGCTTACAACATTATTATAATTATAGTTATCTTTATAGATATCATTCTGGGTGTGGACAGCTCTTTAATGTTATTTTTGTGATAGCATCTTGCATGCTATTGTGGAGATCAGCTCAGGACAGAGTGCCTCCTCTACAACAAAAGCAGAAATGAAACTCCCTGCTCTTAGTTCTTCCTGTGTTTGTCTAGAAGGAATTATGTAATGTTTAAATAAAAGCAGTATGGATTCCCTGGCCTCTAAATCTGTGGTTCTCAACCTTCTCAGGTCGCAACCCTCCCAAATAATCATATTTTAACTGGGGACCCTCCCTCCCAAATAATCATATTTTAACTGGGGACCCTCCATCCCAAATAATCATATTTTAACTGGGGACCCTCCATCCCAAATAATCATATTTTAACTGGGGACCCTCCCTCCCAAATAATCATATTTAACTGGGGACCCTCCCTCCCAAATAATCATATTTTAACTGGTGACCCCTCCAACCTGACAAGCACTTGGAATTGGAGTTGATTAAATTACATTTAGTTTGACTAGAATAGCTGATCTACAAGCTAACAATTTGTGTATCTTTCTTACTATTTTATATTATTTGGTGCCCAACAACTTAGGGGACAGTGGAATGCAATAACAACCGAGGGGGCCAGGACAAATCTACAGAGCACATTTGTTCGTTTTTTCTTTTGTGCGCTGGCAGATTCGTCTGGTTTACAGCAGTGTTGTTTTTGGCAGCACATTTTAATTTTAGTTTTCTAGTTTTTATTTGTTGACGACATTGTCAGTATATTTAGTCTTAGTTTTAGTCATCATAGTTTTAGTTTTCATGTAGTTTCGTCTTAGTTTTAGTCGACGAAAACAACACTGGTTTACAGGCTAACTTTTGACGCCACAGTATAATCAAGTATGGCGTTAATTTATGGGGGTTAAAATATGGAGATAAGAGGAGATAAGAGCAACGCATTGTGAATTGTAATTAAAAAGGTTGAGAACAGCTGCTATAAATAGCGATGTGCTGCTGGTGCCACAGATAGTCAAATAGCTCCGTTTTACAAGCAGTGTCCCTCTGTGTTTCTGCAACGTTGTCCGACACGCCCACGGCCCTTGTCGGCCCGTAAAAAAACGCAGCCGTGATCCAATATATATAACGAGCCGGCGAGGCAATTAGTCATTCCAAAGGAATCTTTATATCATTGCGTGAGGCTTTTCTCACCTGACTTTATGTGCCACAGTCCACCAGCTTCACAGCTAACAGGGCTGAAATTGTGTTTATTGTTGTTGTTCTAACCGTTTTTACAAGTGGGTTGTTTTTTTCTCCCCTCCCTATATTTTCATGACTATACAGTTTGTGTGTTTTTTTCTTCGTGTGTGTACTGACACAGGGGTGTCTTTGAATCCAGATAAATCAATGTGTGCACATAGCGCTATTGAAGCTTTTCCCACATGCAATAGCAACTATATGGGGTTGTCGACATGATGTGCTGCATTGTTTATGTCCCCCCCGTGCTTATGTGTGTTTGTGGGTGTACTTGTTTTTCTATACTTGTGTGGTTGCTAAATGCGTGCGTGTGCATGTTTTTTTCCGCCATGCATATACAGGTCTGCAGGCATCCCCGTCCAAGCACACTGGTTACTCGGTGCGTATGGATAACGCGGTTCCCATAGTGACGCAGGCCCCCGGGGGTCAGCCCCTGCAGATCCAGCCCGGTCTCCTCACACAGGTACAGGTAAGATAGAACCACAGCTTCATTTATCCATAGTTTTACACCTCGGGAAATTGAGCCACATGCAGCTTCATATATCTGTAGTTAGCTTCATATCTGTAGTTTGTTTCACACAAGTTCAGATAGAACCACGGCTTAGTTCATACAGTATGTCTGTAGTTTGTTCACACACCAGGAATGTCCCCCAGGACACATTTCTAGACATGGAGAAGAACCACTAACAAGCTATGGATGAAGGCTGGGAAACAAATAATGCTTGTGGCACTGCCCCCTGCTGGCAGCTGTTTGGTCCTGCGTGCATTCAAAGCAACCTCTCTCGTGCATTAGGCTGTCTATCTGTCTGTCTCTTTTCCTGTCTGTCTGTTTCTCCCTCTCTCCCTCTACCTCTCCCCCCCCCCCCCCCCTCTCTCTCCCTCTACCTCTCGCCGTCTCTCCCCCCCCCCCCCCCCTCTCTCTCTCCCTCTACCTCTCGCCGTCTCTTTCCTCTCTCTACCTCTCGCTGTCTCTTTCCCCTCTCTCTCTCTCTCTCTCTCTCTCTCTCTCCTGGAGGCTGCCACAATCTAATGCACATGAAGTCTGTAACCATCAAGGCTGAAGGCCTTCAACAGAGACAACATTTAACCAGTTTCCAACACTGTGTCCCTATTTTGTGCATGTCAATATAGGTGAAAATTGTAAATGCCTAGGACAAATTATATAGGCCTTAAGTGGTTAAAAGGAGCCCCCGCGGCAACAGGAGTGGGGGCTGTTAAAGAGGAAGGCATAGAACACAGTACACGCAGGCCACCAGTCGCCACCTCTGTCCCTCTGGAAATTTCCACGAGGGCTTTAAATATCTCTGAGAAACCTGGGAAGTGTTCCCTTATCTCTAGTTAATCATGCAGTAGGTACGCATCAGCAAAGCTGTGCGTGTGTGTGTGCGTGCATCTGTATACTTGTATTAATCTACTTTTGAGGATGAAATGTCCCCACAACTATAGTACAATTTGAGACATTGTGAGGGAAAATTTCCTGGTCCTCACAAGATAAATTATTGTTTTTTGGTTAAAACCGATTTGGGGAGTTATAGGAAAAGGTTTCAGGTTGGGGTTAGTGTTAGCATTGGATATTTAGAGGTTAGGTTTAGGAGGTTGGCGTTAGTGTTGTTTTCCATATTCTATACTATAGTTGTGTGGTGAAAAATTGCAGCGATCTACTATCCTAACTTTTCCTAAGATGTTTGTGTCCTTAATAAACGTGTATGCATGTGCGTCTGCGTGTGTGATATCAAACACAATCAAACAAATGTTTGGTAATTGTTTTGTTTTTTTAGGCCACCACAATGCTTTTCCAATGGGTGTCACATGGTTTGACCAAACATTTGTGTTTGATTGCTGATTGCTGGTGGTGTTATTCTGCCCCTCCCCCCATCAAACAAAAATGTTTGGTCAAACCATGTGACTCCCATTGGAAAAGCATTGTGGTGGCCTAAAAAAACAAAAAAATTACCAAACATTTGATTGATCGGTGTTTGAAGTGTGAATGAGGCCTCAGTGTTCCTATGGAGAGGGCTAATCTGTCGGATACACGGTACACCAAATGGTGATTAGCTTCAGGGCTTCTTCCAAGTCAGCCGTTCCGAATTACAGGCCTCAGAGGATCCAGTGAGGAAGCAACCAGGGGGTTCACAACATCACCAGCCTAGTGTGCATAACACGGACCAATCAACGACCACTAACCATCCTAGATTGTATAACATGAACCAATCAACGACCACTAACCATCATAGAGTGCATAATATGGACCAATCAAAGACATGATGTTAACTATACTGTGTCTAGTGGAGGAGGAACATGTTTATGCATTTCTATATCATTGCTCTCAGGCGGAAACCTCTTATCTCCATATTATTATTATTATTTTGTAAATTAACTTCCTACTTTACAGCGTCACACAGAAAAGCACCAAAAGAAGCAGATCTGCAATCTTAACAGTCTTGGACATATGAGGTTTCCCCCCCGACAGAGACCATATGACCCATAAAACCAGTGGTTCTCAAACTTGTCGAGGACACCCACATTGATACGTAGTGAGCCGCGGACCTCTCATTTGACAAACGTTTGTTGCCAGGGAACCCCACTAAGAGAAGATTAGTCATTTGGTGTAGAATTCTACAAGTGTCTCTGCTGCAGGTGGGAAGAGAAAGATACCTATCTGAAAAGTCATACATTCTCTCATGAGATCAGCCAATTCTAGCTAGTGCAGAAATTAAACCACCTTCAACCCATAGCCTATTTTGTGCATTGCCATAGTAGGTGATTTACAAGCATTACGACGCGTCGCAAATTGGAATGTATGGGCACCACACACATACAACCACCATAACCTCCACACATGTTAAACAACTGCACACTGTAGTTAACACAAGCAGATGGTTTATATAGGCCAGCGAGCTGCACACCTAATAACTGGTTGTGTGTGTGTGTGTGTGTGTGTGTGTGTGTGTGTGTGTGTGTGTGTGTGTGTGTGTGTGTGTGTGTGTGTGTGTGTGTGTGTGTGTGTGTGTGTGTGTGTGTGTGTGTGTGTGTGTGTGTGTGTGTGTGTGTGTGTGTGTGTGTGTGTGTGTGTGTGCACCCGTGCTTGCATGTTTCCTTCTACCGTGGGAGGTCTCCACTCCGTAGTGTGTTTGGCTCTTTTCGTGGCAGTCTGGTCCATTTGGTCTGGCCCCCCATGGCCGGGGCTCTGCCAGCCCACCCTGCACCCATACACCCTGGGCTCAGTGCAGAGAGGGAGAGGGGGCAGAGTGGAGGAGGGCTCCAGCCAGCCACTCAGGGAGGGAGGGAGGGGTGGAAGAAATGCTCAGATTTTTGAGGGGCGCTAGTCCCTACAATGAATGGGCTTCCCAACATTATGTCATCATGTGGCAGTCTATGGAATTTAATGTTTGTTAGGGCAATTATCATATAATCTATTGCCAGCCAAGTCTATGGACTTTAATGTTTGGTTAGGGCAGTAAATGACAACGTAAGATGTCACCTGACTGATATAAATACATCTTGAAATACGTTTATTTCATTTTTCAAGTGCCCCCAAAAATCTGGGCCCCGCTCACTTCAAGTGATTTTTACTTAAGTAATAGTAACATGCAGTATCATCGCTGTTGGGCAGGAAGTGGAACCTTGTTTGTGAAATTTGTGAACTAAAATAGTGAATAGTGTTGTGAGCTTGTAGACCACCACGTTTATGTGATACTCTTGATGAAGTAGGGCATTCATTTACGAAAAAACATTGAAATATAGACTTCTGCCCGACAGCAATGATATCAAATATAAAAAATCCATAAAAGGCCGATACATTAAAAGTTTTAAAAATTTGTCAAAATCTTTTCGTATTTTAAAACACTTAACTGGTGGTTAATGCATGTTTCATAATTACAATAATCTAAATCTAACGAAATAACTTGTCAAAGGATTATAATAATGTAATTGTAACGCAATATGCTCCTGAGTTGTGGGAGTAGTATTGAGAAACGGACCCACTCCAGTAAAGTACCTTAAAATGGTACTTAAGTTACATTACTGGAGTAAATGTACTTAGTTACTATCCACTAGTGGAGGCGAGGAAAGGAGGGAGGGTGGCCAGCAGAACTTTTATCCGTGGCAGGAATGCAGAAAATGTGGAAACAATTGGTGGAGTGCAGAGAGCCCAGGCTTTCAGAGCCCCGAGGTGACAAAGGGTTTTCACCCCGCGGGAGGCGAGGGGGTCCGGGGTGGTGCCGGGGGGTGGTGAGGGGCGGGCAGGCGGGTGGGCAGGGGTCTGTGCTGCCGCGGTGATCGCTATGGGCTCCAAGAAGAAAGGGAAGCGGGGGGGAGGGGGGGGACTATTCCTAACTGGGTTACCGTTTCAGGGGGCAGACAGGCCAGTTACACAACACAGACACACGCCCACCAAGCAGGAATGTGGAGTGGCCAAACTGGCCATGGACAGAGAGAAACAGAGATGAGATGGAGTGAGCTGGAGAGAGGGAGAAATGGATGGAATGGATGGATCGATGGAGGGATAAATGGATGATGGACTAGAATTAGGACACACGTATGCATTACAATTTACATTTTAAAGGATAACATTCGTTTTTAAGGTTCATGTTTTAGGTTGTTATTAGAGAAACTAAAAGATGAGTGTATTTTTTTTTTCATTTGCTGCTTTCTT
>NC_136810.1:25529545-25654545 GCF_951216825.1 Electrona antarctica
AATCGGCTGCCGTATTACGTGGTCAGATGGGTGGGCCACGACCGGTGGGCCCGGGTACAGAAAAGGTTGAGAACCACTGGGTTAACCTCACCTTTCAAGCGGTGGTGGCGACTAATACTATTCCAGCTCTGACAGGACTGCAGCGCACAGGGGAATTGTCTCTCACGACGTAATAATGTCTGTGTCGGGTGGAGACCTCTTATGTCAAAAACTGTTACTTTTAAGGATTAAATAAATTAAAAAACAGGCAAAATATGGAGATAAGAGGTTTCTATGACGATATCAAGATTTGATACTTTTGTAATAGAAGCCGTTAAGTGGGCGGCAGAGGTTGAGCAGGAGATATGCTGCGGGATAAAGACAGGTGGTTTATCGGGGGGGCTGATTGACAGAGGGGGGGGGGGCTTTACTCCCCCCCCCCCCCCCCCCCCCCCATCCCACCTGACAGCCACCAGCCGGAATGAATCACACTCCCTGAAGTGAACACTGTGCTGCTTTTATAAGAACGGCGTTACCTTGGGAGAGACGGGATAGATGTACATATGAGGACATAATGTCTGGTATAGGGCCCTGTCAACGGGGATGACTTGATGAATGGACGGGGAGATGATGGAAGATAGATGGGAGAGATCATCAGTCTGGAGGGAGATAAACCTGACGCAGGTATATCATGTTATGATGTACATGGTATATACGGCCGGGGGTGCACGCACGCACGCACGCACGCACGCACGCACGCACGCACGCACGCACAGGTTCACTTAGTGCTGTCCATCGTGGCTAGACTACCCCACCTCCTGCCTTCTTCCACCTCCTCTTCCTGTCCAGTGACAGCACCATTGTCCTCGGAGAGACGGCGGGGGAAAGTGTCGCACTTCCTCTGCAGAGATATATGCCTCCTTCTCTCTCTCTCTTCATCTCACTCTCTTCGTCTCTCTCTCTCTCTCTCTCTCTCTCTCTCTCTCTCTCTCTCTCTCTCATTTATTCTCTCTCCATCCTCTCCGTCCTCCCCTTACGAGGTGGCTGCCGCCACCTGCTGGTTCATATGGGGAATACAGGCTTGGTTTCTACTATTGTGTGTGGTCTGTGCTGGTGTTAATTTGAAAGAGATAAGGAAACTTTGGAAAGACAAAAAGACAAACATTAGCAAAAAAAAAAAAAGTCTATCTACCAGTGACTGGCTATTTTTAGCAAAGAGATTTGATGTGGACAGAAAAAAGCAGTCCAAAGTACAGAGACAACTCAGGTCCAGTTTACTAAGTAAGCGGTTAACAATGTAACTTGTATGATGTGTGACATTGATGAACTGAACAAAGTTCAATAGGGCAGTGGTTCTCAACCTTTTCGGGCCGCAACCCCCCAACATTTATTTTGAACTGGGGAGCCCCCACCCTGACAAGCACTTGGAATGTAGTTGAGTTGAGGCATAAAATTTAGTTCGACTCGGTACCACAGATACATATTGTGAAAATAGCTGATGTACAAGCTCACAAAGTCTTGCGTTGCAAGACGGTGTGTGTCACGATGTGAAGAAGGTCGGACCCAAGCGCAGGACAGAGAGGTGCAAAGGCAAATCAGTTCACATGAGGAGGTTTATTTCAAACCAACAGAAATCGCATGGAACTAAATGAGGACTAGAATGAGTTCAAGGATAACAGGTACACATCTGACTTACTATGCCGAACTGACAAAGGAATTGAAAAAACAGGTATAGAGTATATATTTTTACTCACCCCCCTAGTGGCGAAAAATAAAACTTCTGGGAACTCAGGTTAAGTATATATAGACAAATTCAGAAACGGGTCTCATGGTCGCAGCAAACGTATTTCCTGTAGGCGGAGACGATCTGCGGTGTGAACTCGCAGGTCTTCTACTACGTTGAATCGTAGATTAGAAGACCTGTTGGCGTGACGTGTCATGGTAGAGTGACTGATGTTAGTCTGTTCAAACGTTACTCTTTTACCTGCTTTTTACTAACACTAACTTTATAAAGATGCCCAGAACATCGGGATGAACCTGTGTAGTTTATGGCTGCTCCAACAGTAGTGGCAACATTCAACTTTGGAGAAAAACAGAATGTCAAAAAATACACCGGGGTGGCTGAGACCAGAGCCATAGAGTAATGGTTGAGACGAAGCAGTGAAAGGTACTGAAAGATACATAACGTCAGTCTTACCCAATACCCAAACATTTTGTTGTATGAACACAAGGCTGCTGTATACTTTATACCTGAGGTATAAAGTACAGCAGCCTTGTGTTCATACAGGTTCATACTGATGTTCTGGGCATCTTTGTAAAGTTAGTGTTAGTAAAAAGCAGGTAAAAGAGTAACGTTTGAGCAGACACTTTGAGCAGTCACTCTACCATTCAATGTAGTAGAAGACCTGCGAGTTTACACCGCTGATATGTCGTCTCCGCCTACAGGAAATACGTTTGCTGCGACCATGAGACCCGTTTCTGAATTCGTCTATAGCCACAGGGTTAACAGGATACAGGTGAACACAACACAGGTGACTAGGGTTACACTAATACAGGGAGGTCAGACAAGGCAAGAGACAGCAAACACTCCAGACAGAAAATCACAGAACCCTACTACTGTACAAAATAAGATGCAGAACACAAATACAAGTAAAAGTCCCAAAACTAAGAAACACAGACAAATGGGCATGGGCAGAGGAGCGGACTGTGACAGTGTGAGCTTGTAGATCTGCTATTTTCACAATTTAGCCAATGTTGGACCAGTCCTTAAATTGTCACTTCACTGTCATCTGGGGACCCCCCCCCCAAAATCATGTGACACTCTATGGGGGTCCCGGGCCAACAGGTTGAGAACCAAGGCGGACCTAAAGGACATGTCTTTGAGTTTCCAAATATTATTATTTCAAGGGACAGAGGGTTGGCAACCCTACGAACTACACCACAGAACTAACGCAGAGCTCTGTCCTGTGTCCAGGAACCCCCACCCTCATGGCGGCCATTACAATCCCATCATGCAACAGGGGGCCCTGCTGGCGGGTCACGTGACGCTGCCGTCCAGCCAGCCTCTCAACGTGGGCGTGGCTCACGTCATGAGGCAGCCGGCGACCAACAACAACAACAACTCCGCCTCTTCCAAGAAGAGCAAACAGCACCAGTCTGCCAGGTAGAATACTGTGGCGTAAAGTAACTAAGTACATTTACTTAGTTACTTCAAGTGCTGTACTTAAACTTTCTTCTTCAGTACTTTTACCTCTACTCCACTACACCACAGAGGAAAATATTGTACTTTTACTCCACTACAATTATTTGAAAACTAACTGTATTATTAGCCTATTACAAAACATGCATAAACCTCAGCCACATAAACCACATATAAACCTATATACTTCATAAACCACATATACTTTGGCTATTTTCAAAAGATTTGAATACATTTTGTACTTGGGACATGAGTGCTTTTACTTTTGGTACTTTTACTAGGCCTACTTTAAGTACATTTTGATTGCCAATAGGCTACTTTTGTACTTTAACGCAAGTGAAAGTTGAATAGGCCTAACAGACTTCTACTTGTAACTGGGTATTTCTACATTGCAGGATTGTGTGAGTTTTTATTCAATCAAGACAGATACACGTATCATTCATCAGCTTGTGTGTTCCGTTTCCTATTTTGTCCGCTCAATATTGTTTAGTGTGTGTGTTTCATAATTCCAATGCACTTGTTTATCTTGTATCTTTACACCCATTTTAGACCTGTTGTAACATATCATTGCTGTCGGGAGGAAACCTCCTAACTCCATTATTGAGGTTTTCGCTTTCTTTTGCATGAATCAGTGCTATTGAACACCCTTTACGTCTGTGTGTTGTTTGTAACCAATGGAAAGTAGTAAAAAACGCTTTGGACAAAACCTCTTAACATTGGAGCTTCAAACTGTCTGCTAAAGCAACTAACTCCACCACCTCTCATGCAAGTAATTGTAAAACAATATATAAAGTCACAACACCAACTTTGATGAGGCAGTTTCGGTTTCTTCCCGACAGCAGAGATATGTTTACCATACCTTTTAATTGCGTTGGTGTTGACAGGCTGAGTGTACCAGAAAAATCTGTCCCCCTATCGCAGGTTCAAGTTCGGTCGGTCACTTCTGTCTGTTGTAGTACATTGAAACTGAGTTTAGTTGAATTTTCGGAGCCCCCCTCCACCACGACAGTGGAAGACCCAGGTATATTTTATGGTGAAGTCAGATTCCCAGGGCAATACCACGACTCGCCTGTAAGGCCCAAGAAATGTACTGTACTGCTGAGTGAGAGCACCCCCCCCCCCCCCTCTATACGGCTCGCATAGAGAGTGGAGCAGCCCCTTTTTTTATGGCGAGACCCAGGAAAAGCGGCAAGAGCTCTCCAGCGGAGACTACTTGCTGCTAATTCCCAGGGTCCCGGCTTCCCCTTCCGTGCCGGGGATCCTGTAGTTTTCTGAAACAGAAATAGGGAATGCAATAGGGCAGGAAATACAGAAGAACATGGGAAACATCTAGGCACCCATCAAGTATATGTAGGCTATATCATTGCAATATGGGTTATCATGTTATTATCATAATCAGTATGCAGTTACCATTATATTTTATGCAGTTATCATTACGTTACTCACCAGAATAGATGAACGGAACGCAGAGGTTGCCGTAAGTCCAATAATAGTTTATTACTCAAGAACATCAGTGAATATACGGTTTACAGAAAAATGATTAAAAAAAAGAAAAGATGGTAGAAAGAATACATCCAGTGTGAGAAGAAATTATAAGAATTATGGGCCCTGTCACCCTGGCTGGAACGTCCCTCCTGCACATACTCCCTTGGAGGTGATTCACGACCCCTCGGGTAAACATTGACTATATTCATTGTTCTGGGGCCGCCCGGTATGCAACCTGGGGAATTTCTCCTCATACGTTGAAGGCTGCGCCATATGCTGGTGTGACGGCCCTTTCCTCAGAGGTCACCGGCCCCTGACCCTTGGCCAGCGGCTGTCTTTCACAGTTCCCCCCAAACCTGGCGTCTCGCTTTCCTCCCCTCCTGACCTGAGCCCAGCCAACTTCACCGAGGCCTACTGCCGTCCTGTCCACAGTTGGTTGCTATACATGTAGCAGTGTCCATGACAACATGGACACTTTGAAATACTAAAATATCTAAAAACACATACCCACATAAAAAACCCAGGAAAGTGTGTCTTGTCTCCCAAACATCATTCCGTCTCCTCCTGCCTCCAGGAACACGTCGGCGTACGAGGTGTCGTCCTCGCAGGCCGTCCTGTCACCGCAGCGCTCCAAGCGGGTCAAAGAGAACACGCCCCCACGCTGTGCCGCCACTGGCGTGCTGCAGAACGGCAGCAACTGCGCCCCGCCCCCGCAGCCCTGGGGGGGTAGCGAAGCAGCGGAGCAGGCTTCCAGCACCACCCGAGAACACCAGCAGCACCACCACCACCACCACCAACAGCAGCAGCAGCACAGCCAAGCGCCTCAGCGACAGACCATCGTCATCCCTGACACGCCCAGCCCCGCCGTCAGCATCATCACCATCAGCAGCGACACAGACGAGGACGACGACCACCACCACCGCCACCACAAACACACCACCACACACCACAGGTCAGCACGCACGCACGCACGCACGCACGCACGCACGCACGCACGCACACACGCACACACGCACACTCAAACATACAGTGTATTCTGCCGGAGTGCGCTGATTTGGGTTGGAATGAAATTGTCTTTACGTATAGTTTTAAAAAAAAGACAGCTTGCAGGATGGTCCAGATCATGGGAAAATAAGCATCAGAGGTTTCTGCTCGAAAGCAACAATATATATATTTTAACCTCTTTCCCGTGGACCACCTGTAATAATTCTGCCATGTATCACCTGTGATTATGGCATGGACCTGGTTGAGGAACTCTCTCTCTCTCTCTCTCTCTCTCTCCAGTGCATCTTCCAAGCAGAGGAAGAACGTCATCAGCTGCGTGACGGTCCACGACTCGCCCGACTCCGACTGCTCCAGCAGCAACAGCCCCCCCTACGGCGTGGAGTCCTCCAGACACCCCCCAAACAACAACAACAACAACAGCAGTAGCTACGGCGACATCAAGACCACCGTGCTGGACAACTACAGCAACGGAAACAACCTCCGCACCATCATCATCCCCCCGCTCAAGTGCCAGACCAGCGAGATCCTGAACGAATGTGAGCGGCTGATGCCAGGTGAGGAACCACAGGGCTCATTGTTGGGTGCTGCTGTTGCATGTTAGATTCTGTTATTAACCACTTTCAACCTGGCATCCATATTTGGGCATATCATTATAGGTGAACCCTTTTTTTGTTCAAACAAACAAAATAAATAACAACGTTTCTTTTTTTGTAAAACTTTTACATTTCAAGGACCCCCAGTTTCATAAGCATAATGCCACGGCCCCCCATTTTGATGTCATTTTCTATCTCTGGAACCCCACACTGTAACATCCTAACTGTGAGGGTGTCCAAATGTAACCAAATGGACCGTGTCATTTGAACACTCTCAGAGTTACAGTAGTCAGCAGACGGTATAAATTGACTTTTCTTTCTCACGTTTGTTCGATTATGGTTATTAAACTCTTGCGTTGCCGTCCTTTTCTGCATTCATGTCTTTCATTCCAGATGCAATGAACCACCAGAACTCCGCCTACAAGTTCAAGTCCTCCAATAGCATGGTGTCTGGCAGCAACCACCTGCAAGGGGGCGTGGCTGGAGGCGGGTCCTACCGACAGCAGCGCTCAGGGCCACACCTCTTCCAGCAGCAGCCTCTCAATCTCAGCCAGGTAGGAACATACATAGATATATATATAAGAAAGCTAGATGGCTCACCCGCGCTCTGGCTAATGGAGAGCGACGTTGCTATACGTGGCGGCCATCTTACCATGGGGCAGCATAACATTGTGTCTATGGGCATGTACTTTTTAAATATCCATAACTTGCTCAATTTTCAACCGATTTTCAAACGGTTTGGTTTGTTATAAACGTCAGAGACGTCCGCATACTTATATGCTTTTATACGACGTTCATATAAAAAACAAAATTAAGCAGATAAGCGTCCCGAATCATAGCCACGTTGACGTTTGTAATAGTTATGACTATTTGTGTTTGAGCTGCCATTGAAAATACTGTACTGTAGCCCCTTAGCAAGATGGCCGCCGGGTGAACTATGTCAGAGACTCCGCCTTGAGCCATCTAGCCTTTATATATGTCTATGGGAACGTAGACATATAAAGGTAGACGCCCCTTTCAGCTCTGGAGCGTTTGTGCTCATGGGAGGGCAAAAAAATCACGAGATTCCTTGCGAAGCACCGCAGAAGCATGAATGTGCGTCACAGAGCGCATGTTCGGGTCTGATAAGTCCCGGAAAAGATGCGCTGTGATTGGCCAGTAGTCACTTGAGCGGCAGCATGACGTAGTGTGCCGTCCACTCTTCCGGCGTACCAGTGTAAATTCTTCCGCCCTCCCGTCAACACACATGGCTCCAACGAACTGCAGCAGCCAATGAGGCATCTATTTTTTTAATTTATCTATGAGTAGGAAGAGATACCAAAATGAAGACAGACAGACAAAAATGGATGGATGGATCCATCCTTTGCCATCAGCTGGGTGAAACAGAAATTGAATTAATAAGGTCTACACAAATGTATATGTTGTGTGTGTGTGCGTGTGCGTGCGTGCGTGCGTGTTATGATGTTCTGTAGTTCTTAAGATGAACTGTTTGGTTAAAAAGGGGTTACAGATATGAACGCACAGAATCTCCAGCATATAGCTTGCATTTCTAAAACTACTGTTATTTTATTGCATTGTGTCTATAATTGTGATATGGTTGTTCCTGGTTCTGAAATAAAGATCTAAGTTGAACTGATTAAAAACAGAGCATCACGTCTCCGCTGGCTTTGCAGGTGCAGCAGCACATGGTCGTCGAGCGGAGCGGCGGCCACCGGCGCCAGCAGGCCTACATCACGCCCACCATCGCCGCACAGGCCCCCTACTCCTTCCACCACGGCAGCCCCTCCCACACGGGCCACAACGTGCACCACACGCACCTGACCGCCACGCACCTGCCCGGCCAGCCGCCACCGCCACACCTCTACGCCTATGCGGCCGCTGTGGCGCCCGCCGCCCTGGGCTCCACCGGCACCGTGGCCCACCTGGTGGCGACGCAGGGGTCGGTGCGCAACGCCGCCTACCCGCCGGGCAGCATCGTGCACCAGGTTCCCGTCAGCATGGGCCACGGCGTGCTGCCGTCGCCCACGCTGCACCACAGCCAGTACCAGGCCCAGTTCGCCCACCACCACCACCACCACCACCACCAGGCCTACATCAGCGCATCGCCCGCCTCCACCGTCTACACTGGATACCCCCTGAGCCCCACCAAGGTCAACCAGTACCCTTACCTCTAGACCAGTGATTCTCTTTTTTTTTTTTCTTCTTCTTTTTTTTTTTGTGAATTTCAAGGATCCCCAGTTTGATATATGATTTTTTTTTTTTTTATCTCTGCAACCCCCAGATGTACACTGCAAAGTCCTCAGTGTTAATTTCACTCTGAGAGCGTACAAATGGAACTTGAACATTCAGGTTTCATTTGTATGCTCTCGCACTCGGGAGTCACAGAGCCCTACCTTGAGAACCACTGCTCTAGACCAGACACAGGACAGACACTGGAGAGCCTCGAACCCAGCACTGCTGCTGCTGCTGCTGCCCCTGGAACCCCCCCCCCCCCACCCCCCACCCCCAAACCTCAGACACAAACAGAGACAGAGGAACGTTGCAATCCTCGTCAAACTAACTTGAAGATTATATACAACGACAGAGGAAAGAGGGAATAAAAAAAAGAAAACATACACAGCCCCTCCAGAAGGAAACAAGAGGGGTGGAATTTAAGAGGGGCAGTTCAAGGGGTTTTCTGTTGGTTTTCGATTTGTTTTTATTTTGTCCAGTTCTTTTATTTTATTTTATTATTATAATTATTTCGTTACCCTCTTTCTCTTTGTTTTGTGCTCTGCTTTCTGGAGAACGTAACGTCCCGTGCATTTTACAGCGAGGCCTCTGGAAAAGAGGCCTTCTTCTCGGGAGAGGCATAGGTTTTCTGCGATGGAATCAATTGTTTATATTTTAATTTTCTTTGGCATTTTTGTTTTTCCTCTCCCTCTTGAAATAGGGAAGTGACTGTTGAACAGGGGTTACTCTCTGGAAGTCTGGATTCCCAAGAAGAATTGGGAAATGGTGAAATACGAAAACCTGCTGCTGTTCAAAGAAAAAAAATAAATATCGATGGCCTTGAACTGTCTTAAAATATTTCCAAATCATTAATGGTGGTGACAGGGGGGCGACAACCCTACCCGCCCTCCCCACCCCCACCCTTCTCCGGCTATGGAGGCATCTGGAAATATAACCAATATAAGACAAAAACAAACTTTGTAGTGTATTTATAGATAACTTTCTCTTTTATGTTTTACCTTTATGATGATACTTCAGTTTTAGCTATAGGTGTCTTAGCTGGGCCCCGGTTCTTAGAATGTAGCAGGTCTGCACCTGTTTGTTTTATGAAGAAAACCTTTTTTGTTCTGTTTTTGTTTCGTCCTCCCCCAATCGATTTATTTGTTCCTCTTTTTTCTTCTTCATTGTGATTGCACAAAGTTGTTATAATAACATAGGCATGTACAACGTGATTGTCTGTGTGTGCTACTGTTAGCCGTGTGTGTGTGTGTGTGTGTGTGTGTGTGTGTGTGTGTGTGTGTGTGTGTGTGTGTGTGTGTGTGTGTGTGTGTGTGTGTGTGTGTGAGTAGCTCCTCCTCTAAAAACCCTACTCCGTCTAATAGGTTTGACCCTCTTTCCCTCGTAGTGCCTTACAGATATAAAGACATAGTTTACTTGGCTCGGGCACTGAGACAGCCATCAGAGGTTATACCCAGGGCATGGTCACACACCTTTAGGCTGGCCAACAGTCCCTTGAAATACGGAATACATCCCTTATTTTGAAACTATGAATACGAGTCCCTTATTGAACTGATACGGGACACACTTTGTTCTTTATTTTTTGGGGGAATCTATCAGATGACACATCTTTCAAGTTCAAACAGCTCATATACACAACAGGTTGTTAAGTGTTGCGTTTGTGATGTGCGACCATACCCTGAAGCCTCATTTATACGCTGTATGCGCTGTATGTCGGCGTCAAGTGCCAAAAATAGCTGATCTACAAGGTCACAATGAATCACATCCATGACGTTGTGAGCACGTGGATAGCCTATTTTTGGTACGTGATACCGTCATCGACATACGACGGGCCATCAATTGGGGAGAGAGAAAGACATGGTACCCTGGTTCAGTTGTACCGCAGCTCTCTTCCAGGTGTAAGCTCGGCCCTTGCTGTTCCAAACACACTATAGGTGACGATGATTAACGTCAGAGTTCAAAATCAAAACTGACCTATTTTAATATTACGTGTGCATGAGATAACTTGCCTGGGGGTACTTAACCAAAGTCGTTAGATCAATTATTAGTTTGGTTTGTTCTGGATATAAATGTAAATATAAACATGTACAGTATAGCTGTAAGACTCTACAAGAGTGGTACCCATAATGATGTGGCTTTAGTTTGGAATATATTTGTTTGTTCTTTTGTTTTTGTTTTCATCGAACAAGGGAATTAACGCACAGGGATTAGAGCAGAGTCATTAGCACATGGATCTGTTTGGACCCCTGTAAAACACGGAACAACAGAATGTGATGTTCAAAAGTAATAACAGGAGATTATGATTATGTATGATTATGATCATGAGGGGACGAGTTTCGGTATATTGTTCGAGCTGTAATAGACGTCATTCTTAAAAAGGTTAAAAGCTAGGCCTGATGGGAAGTAGCTGCGATCCTGTGAGGCCAGAGAAAGCCTGGTTTGCGGTGGAGAGGTAGAGGTGCTGAGGGCTTTTTGAGAGATTCTGTGTAGGCGTGAGTGAGTGAAGGGCTGGTAGAGATTGGTTTAGGTAGGGACTGCGGACGCGGAGCGCAGGGTGAAATATTTCTTATCGTAAACTGGACAAAAAGATTAGCATGTTGGCACTGTGCAGGTTGGTTGTAACATTGAGCCCAGGTGGTTGGTTGGAGCCGCGGGGGGCACTGCAGAAATGCTCACCTACAGTATGGAGCCCAATTGAAAGCTTTGGTGAAGGAATGACGTATTTTCGATGCAACAACGTCATTACATCGGCTGACTTTTTCGCTGAAGTCATAAAATGTAGTCTTAACTCTGACGCAAGGCATTTTTGTTGATATTGTCATAGCTTTTTGGGCAGATATATGGAAGTTATTTGAATTGTTCTGTTGTGAGTGTTGGGTAACACTATAAGGCCTACGCAGAGGGAACATAACAGAATGGAAGTGCCAGGGTGTACACCTGGAAGGGCATCTGGAAAAAAATATTTATTATTTGAATTGTCACTTGTCAATTTGTCTTGGAACCAGGTACATCGCGGACATGGCCACACCCCCCGAACACATACAGTACATAATGTGACCAATTAGGGCTGTCGCTGTTTGCTGCTTGATTTAACAGACGTAATTTCCTCTTAGCCAATGAATACAATCTACTCTCCTTTTGTTATTTTTGTCTTCATTAAGTGAGCGCATACGAAGTGCTAGTGACTTTAGTGAAAGCCTTCCCTTTCCCCTGCCATGGTACATGGTCTGCCACAGTACTTGCATTATCAGTTAACCCACCCCACCCCTCCCCCGGTTTCTTCTTCTTCACATTAGACTGAACATTTACATGGCTGTAGGTATGTTGTTTATTTTTTGAGATTGTTGCAATAATTGTTGTGGATGTTCTCTCAGTGTGTACTTTTATTATTCTGTCAGGCTCATGTATTTTTTGTAACCTGGGGGTTGTTGTACAGTCATATGTAGTATTCAATGGAGGTGGAAAGTGTTCCAACACTGATGATGATCGTTATCGGTGTTGAGCTGATGATAATCCAATGGGGCCCTTTGTAGGCCTACTGTAGGTAGCTCACTGTAGACTTGAGTATGCAAACACCCAGGTTTAAAAACAACAACAACAACCCAGCAATCCTCTAACCTTGATGAAAACTCCTGATGGGCCCAACAGAGGCTCGTCACCAATATTCCACACTCTTCCCGCACCCCCGCCCCATCAGGCCTTTGGATCCTAGCAGTCAAAGATGTGATATTACGTATTAGAACCTTGCTGGTTATGCCATTATTTTATATTCCATTTTTTTGGTGTGATTTCTATTATTAGCTTGTGTTTGCTTTATTCATATGAGGTGATCTGGGGGGCCTAAGCACACACGCATGCGCGCGCACACACACACACACACACACACACACACACACACACACACACACACACACACACACACACACAGGAGATGTTTTTTCCATTGAAATAGTTTTCCTTTTTTTGGCTCCTCGATCACGAGGCAGACTACTGAAACATTCCACTGTTCAAGAGGAATCTTGCTTTATACCCATAGGACACTGTTGTCTGGTCTGGTCGCCCTTCTCGGTCAACATGGGGACATCGCTGTCATACTCAGACTATATTCTCTCTTCCCACCAAAGAATTCAACACACTCACAGTACTAGCAACACCCCCCCATACCCCCAAATCCCACTCGCTTGCAACAGTAGCTAGGCAATACGTTCTGCATTTAAACCATCTCTGAGAAAACACTTTACAAGTACGTTAATGGACATGTAATTTCTACCCCCACAGCAAATGTTGGTGTGCATGTCATATAAAGAATTTACCGTACACAAAGTAGCACGCACACGCACACGCACACGCACACACACACACACACACACACACACACACACACACACACACACACACACACACACACACACACACACACACACACACACAGTAGTTGTTTTGGTTAGAGTTGCCAGTGTTTCTGTACATTAACTTTTTAAAAGAAAATCTGATTATTAATCACTCTTTCCCCCTAAATACATCAAGTTGTGATCAGTTAATTTGTTCACTAAATATCTAACTTCTCTCCAAATTGTTTTATATACAAGTTGTTGTTTTCTTTTTTTACATTGTCGATGTTGTAGCTTTATCAATGTTGTAAGAAAATGAATTTGTACAAAAAAGATATATATGTTTTAAGTTAGCGTGCCATGGAATGGAATGACCTGTAAAGTAAATTAATCAAAAATATACCAACAATACCTTTACAAATGTGGTCACCTGCACAAAATGAATGTATTATGACCTGCCTGAGATGCTTTAGATCTTTCTCACTGGGTGACCATTTTAGTTTGAATTTGATTTCCACATCATTTGTGACCATGCATGATGCAATAATTTATAAATGTGATCCAGCAATGATTTACTAGTAATACAGAAGAACTCATGAAAAGATTAGTGAACTCCTCTTATTATAATGCGAGAGTAAAAAAAGAAGAAAAAAAGAAAGGATCTTAAAACTCAAGCCAAGAGATGCCCTACTACACTCAACATTTTGTTAATGGAAAATAACTTCTAGATGTGTGTGATGTTTGTTTACCACCCTATTTCATATTACGCTAGCCTATGTTTTGTGTTTCGTGAAAAAGACGAATCAGAAGTATGAGCATTAATGTAGATGGAGTGACCTTACAATTACCAAAATGTGCTTAAGTAGAGAGTGAAGGTATTTTTTTGCTCGTCAAGAGTTGCGCATAGCCTACCCAGACTAGCAATTTTAATTTTAGAATACTGCCTTCCAAATAACCAACAGTACCCTCAAAGCTTTAAAAGGTGTAGTTTTAATTGGAGACAGCTGTGTGAAGCGACCCGACGCCTGGTGTTTTTACAGCTTTGCTATTGTTAGTACTCAATCTACACAAGACGTATGTCACACTTCCAAACTTTGCCCACAGTGTGTGATTCTGAACGTTGAGAAACATTCCTAAGAAAAGGCACAGCACATACATGCTACAGTAAGTTAGTCTTCTCTGGCCAAACTCCTCAGAAATGACTTGAAGCTGCAGGAGGAATATAATGAATAGAATCAGACAGCCCTGTCATGCCCCTCAGCTCATGTTATGTTTCAGTCATTTGGTAAGATTTGCAACTGCCTCCCAATGTGAAACAAGATTTATGGATGGGTGTTAGCTGGCCCCATCTGTGACCTCCACCCTCCTCTGTAACTGACTTGGTCACAAGTTAAGATCTGGCCGAAACGGACAGATTTGTGATTTTTTTCTGAACATTCATTGTATCAAAAATGTAAAGCTAAAGCCTGGTAGAATTAGCTTACAACCTTTTAAATCGGTTTCTTTGCCAGCCTGCCCCAAGAGGCGTGTTCCTTGTCGGGAACGTGCCTCCATGTTAAATTCAGCACAGGCTTTTGAGAATTTAACCATTTTGCCCTTTGCCCCTCAGCCAGATCTTTTTACTTTTGTCAGAGTCACGGCGCCACAGCGGAAGGGGAGATCACAGATGGGGATAGGTGTTAGCTGTCGAGAGTTGTTTGTTTCTTTGTTGATGTTTCTGTTGTTTTGTTTTTACCTTTTGTTAAGGAGTTCCACTCCTTCTCGCTGGCTTTTCTTTGAGGGAATTCAGGGTGAGGTGGTCATGGTTTGATGCCGTCACTGGTGGTCGGTCACAATTAGCGCAAAATAACAAACCAAATATATTATTATATTATAAATATTGGAATCTACTTGCAGGCAATTTCCCCAATCTCCGGTAATGTAAGGTCTTTCAAAAATATGTCTTTTCACGTCAGAGCCGGAACCAAAGAAAGATATCTCATCTATCATGATAACGGTTCACAGTAAAATCCTCAGTGTTCATTTAATCGACTTTAACTCTGTCGGAGTATACATTTAACCATCCATTTGGTTACATTACACACTGCCAAGTGTCAGATGAAATGTATACATTGAAAGTCAAATTACACCTGCTTACGCAGCAGGAAATACATATACCTTTTGTGATTAACCAGAGCCAGATTTTAAATCCCATTTTCCCTAGTATAAATAGCACCTTATCTGTGGGGTTTGGTTTGAGTTACGTGCAGTACAGTAGGCTACATCAGCCTTGTCAGTACATCTCAGAATGACAACAGTAGGCCTACACTACTGCAGAGCTCAAAACAACATATTAAGTAAACTACTTTAGCCATCACACCGAACTGGAATTCTACGTATGCGGGTGGATTCTGCCAATGCTTTTCAATGAGAACGCAACGTTTTTCTGCGAAAATCCTCAAATGGCAACAAACCGCTCCGTTCCCATTGAAAAGCATTGGTAGAATCCGCCCTCATAGGAAAATTCCAGTTCGGTGGGACTGCACCCTAAGTGGTGAAATTAAGACCTAAGAGTGCATCAAACCCTGACCGCCTTTTGTGTCCATTGCTGTATGGTTTCTCAACGGTGTTGATAAAGCTAACGTGTGCTGTAGTATTTTCATAATAGTATACATATTTGTTGATTGTGTTTCATTTACATATTTTTTGTTTATTTGGGGTGTGATGTCTGATTATTTCAATCCGTTTATGTAGCGTTTACGTATACCCTTTTTCTTAGCCTAATTATATTAAGTATGTTATGAGAATGGATATTTTACTGGCTTTATAGAATGTTTAAAATAAATATGATAATGACAATAAGAAGAATGATTAATTAAAACCTCCTAACACATTGAGTACTTGCTATTAAGCGCTTGTGTTGCCATTATGATGTTGTGTGCTTATCTTTAATCATTTTCGTTGTAGAAAAATGGAGTGAATTTATATTAGGCTTCGGAAAAAAACACAAAAAAACCCCAACTAATGATAGCATTGTGAATCTTACAAGGAGGATTTTAACAGGCAGACACCTTGGTCAAATAGAAGAATATAGTTATTTTAATTGTCCTCTTTACTAACTGTAGGGTGAGAGGGGGCTGGCGTTTGTGGTGAACTATGTTATAGCTTGTTATTCACTGTTACTTTTGATCATTTTTTCGGTCTCCGAGGTGAATCGAGTTATTAATGAGAAATTTGTATGCTCACATATGCATATTGTATATGTGTAGAAAAATGTAATCACACTTTGTCTTGGATTTACATTAAACTGTTAAGTCACGGCACCGGCGTCTTTGTCTTGTCTTGATGTGTGTGTGTGTAGTGCACTTGTTGTTGTACTATTCTTTTTTTTTTTAATGTTTTTTTTTGTGGCTTTCACCTTTATTTTTTATATATTGTTTTTTATAGAGGGACAGACAGTAGGCTGACAGGAAATGGGGAGAGAGATGGGGGAGTGACATGCAGTAAAGGCCGTCGGGATCGGGAGTCTAACCCGCGGCACACTGCCAGACTGGATTACCAGCCAAGGTGCCTGGACCGCTGAACCACGGCCCAGGCGTTACTATTCTTTTGAGGGCCAAATTATCCTGAAGTACAGTAGAATCACCCTGGTCCTCACAAGAGAAATGGTTGTTTCATGGATTTGGGGCTTACAATTAAGAAAAAGATTCAGGTTGGAGTTAGTTGGGAATAGACATTAGACATACTGTAGGGCTGAAGTGGTTCATTATTTGTACTTTTCCCTTCTGAAAAATGTAGTGGATTCAAAAGTACAATATTTGTCTTTGGGGGAAATAACATAATAATGAGGAGACAGCTTTTACAAAAGAAGATTTGTTTTTATTATCTCTTTTTTTTCTGTTGACAGAGATGAAATATTTTCAATTGTTTTCTTTTTCAAGGGAATAATGGTTTCAGGGTGACTGTTTACATTGGAGAAAAACGAACTAAAGAAATGAACTAAAAGTTCCAAACCAAATGGAAAACAAAAACACAATTATACTAACCTAACTAACAAAAATACAATAAATTAGATCAAACGAAAAACTACCATACAAACACCCCTATGTGAGGAATTTTTTTTGTTTAACATTAAATAAGGAAATACAATAATAGAGTGAATAACTTAAGAGCTGACTATTGGAATAATAATAAAGGTTACTCAAGAACTCTAGGATAACATAGTATAACTTACTCATAGGAACTGAAGACAAAGTAACTCAAGAAAACTAACAATCAAAGCAGACAAACTAACTAAAGGAACAAAATACCAAAGCAAACAAACTAAAAAAGGCAACATGGGTGGAGGACAAGAGGAATGGAGTCTCTGCTGCAGAAGTTAGATGTCGTCCTCACAGGAGTCAGGACATAGTGTGCTTCTACACAGTAGAGTCACAAAGATGCTTCTTGCCGCGAGCGGCAGGAGTCTCTTCATCTAGTGTAAACTCTAAACAACTATCCTCTCTTTCTCTCAATTCAATGCAATTTAAATGAAGGTGAAGTAAAACTAAAATGCACTAAACCACGGCGAGTCGGAAAACTGGTGAGTTCTCCGGATACCTCTGTACTTTACTGAGTATTTATTTCCATGAGTACTTTTTACTTTTACCCGTTACATTTTAACACAAGTATCTGTACTTTCTACCCTGTACATTTCCAAAACAGCCGCGCTACTTTAGTAAACGTGGGACTGCAGCAGTGGTGTCATGGTGGGACTGCAGCAGTGGTGTCATGGTGTTTTCTTTACTGGTACCACAGTGTTTTAATGATGTCACGTGCACGCGTGCATGTGCACATCGCGGCATGCACACAGAACAGCTGATATAGCCTAATAGTGTATAGCCTAATTGTTAAATAGTGTGTGAGAGTTTTAGACACAAACTTTAGACCTTGATATATTTGTGTTTGAGCTTAGTGTGACCTTTGACTTGTGTTTGACCTCAGTGTGGTTCAATTCACCCTTTGTTCGCTTTTAATTCAATTTAATTTAAGTCTACCCATGTACGATGTTCCCATGTACTGCTTATTGTATTTTACATTTTGCTCTCTTACATATTGAAGTAATGCCATTTTCTATCCCCCTCTTTCTGTTATTATGCTCTGTAATGTGTGCTATACAAATAAAGTTGGATTTGATTTGAATATCAATATGAAGCAACTGAAAAACATGTTATTTCAATGGTAGTGGATGGAGAGAGAGGATTTTTGTCCAACCACGAAACGGCAACCAATGGGTGCGAAGAAGGGCACAACCACGGGCGGGACTTGACAAAGGGTGAATTGTTGAGCGATTTGATCAGGATCTTGATCCAGAGAACTCCACCTTCCAAGCCTTGGAAAGCACACCATCTCCATCCCCTGAACAACTGCTCTGGCTTCCTGTTAAAACACCCCGAACGCCCAGGGTTATTTAATCCATTAAATCATAGCGCCCAGCGATTTATTGCAGCAGAGCACATTTAGCGACGGACCGGATGCTATCCCGGATGTGGCTGAAGTAGCTTGATGTAGCCAAAACACTCTCGATGCGATCGACAACAACGGGAGGTATGATTAATTCTAACGCGACTAGCGACGGGACCGCGATGGGCTGTCTAACACAATCTTTTCTTAGAATTGGACGGAATTATTTCGATCAAGAGTTATTAAGATTTTCGATCTCGTCGGCTAAAATGGGGGGGAACATTTTCGATGACGTCCCACCGGAAAATAACATTGAATGTGGAGCGATGCGATCGGTTTTTATATCAATAATCTCCGTCCTTTTGATCAATCTCCGTCCTGAGCGCTGGGCGCTACTAATTGATAGGGCGGAGAACTCCGTCCTTGCCACTCAGGGTGTTAAGTTCTGTATCTATAATAAACTCCTCTCTATCCTACACAACAGGAGCAACACACACTGAAACATCAGAGCAGAACGGTGCAGCCATATAAAAGCTGGAGAGACAGCTGGTGAGAGAGAACTGTTTATTTGTTTACAGATCATGCCGGTTGCATGCCAGTTCATGGACACTTGTTATTGTTTGTTGTTGTCTGTGATGACTTGAAGTCAAAGGAAACATGATGGCCAATTGGACATGAACAATGAACATGATTATTTGATTTAAAATACATTTCAATTGATTATTGATTGATGAAAACGTTTCAATGATACTAATTAATTCAGTTTATTTAATTTACATTTCATGAGATTATTATGTTTAAAAACTTAAAAATGTATTGATTTAAAATTAATTGATAAAGAGACACTATTAAGTAAGAATGATATTTACAGGTGTTTAAAACAGATATGAAAAGTGTGTATTGATTTAATGTGCATTATACTTACATTAGTTTTTTATTTTCCCTTTAAGGTTTTTCACCTGACTGACTTATATGCCCATGTACAACTGTACTCAACTACAAAAACTAAGTAAAGAAGAGTAAAAAGAAGGAAACCGTGTGGTCATTGTTTGAGTGAAACCCAGTTAAAATCTCCTTATGGTCTGTACCATCCCTTTCAAGCAGGGAAACTGCAAAATACACTAAATAGCTTGACACCTACAAATTGATTACTTAACCATTCCACTTTTCATAGAGAGTTTGCACTCTTCAGACACAGGCAGACTGGCAGATGCAGAGATATCCATGTGGGACACAGACAGATAGTTAAAATGGCTGCTATGACAAGTTGACAACGGGTATTATTAGGTTCCCAAGTTGCATCGTTCTCAAGTAGGCCGGTGGCCGGCGGGCACGTACAGGTCTAGTCTCTCCTAATGGTACAAACATCAATACAGCATGGAATCGATTATTATCCAACAACAACATATTTTACGTTTTAGGTCTGAGAGGCCAAATGTCATCAAATGGTGGTCTGTGGATCAAATGTAGAATAAATTAGAAATGTTGATCCTGAAGAAACAATGTGGGGTCGCTGCAAGCCAAAAACTTCCCCACATTATTTTACTATAAATAGTACAAATGCAGTCAAGGTCCCAGCAGTGCACTCTTTGACTTTGTATGTATCTCTGTGTATGTACAGTATGTGAGTGTGTATTATAATGATTAATTCCTAATCATTATAATATATTATATAATATATATATATTTCCATTTTGCATACAAAATGGTATAGATAAAAAACTGGCACTTTAATACTATGTTCAAGACACTGACCTCATCTAACCCTAGATAACCAAACCATACATGAAGAATGGATCATCACCTAGAACTGGAGCCGGCCAGCAACCTCAAATCAAACCCTTATATGTCCATATATGGAGCTGACCTGTTCTGACATTCCATATGTTGATCTGACCTCATCAAACCCTGTACACTCAAGACACGCTCCATATATGGCCAGTACAGAATTCACTCCATATGTTGATCTGACCCACCATGACAAAGCGCCAGCGCTCGCCCAGCAGTCTGCCGTCACCCAGGCGGATGCGTGCATGCAACCTCTCGCCCTCAGGGCGTCTTACTGGTTAATTAATATCCGAAACTATACCAAGACCTAACCTTATTAGAAAAACATATAAAGAGTAAATGAAACACCAGTGCCTTATTGTTAACATTCCTCTCTGTCGCTACCTTCATTACTCTCCTCATCTGTGTATTTGTTCCTCCACATTTCCTCCTCATTCAGATTACACTCATCCTCGTCGTCCACCTCCTCTACCCATCCGAACGGCGTTTGCCTATCGTAGCGTTCACCTCCGTCACTGCTGCCTTCGTCACTCTCCTCTTCCTCTGGGTATTCGTTCCTCCAGTTGCCTTCCTCATTCTCGTCATCTTCATCCTCGTACACCTCCTCTTCATTAACCACCCGGTCGGGAATCATCTCTCCTTCGTCTGCGTATGTTTTCACATACAGGATGTCCTGGATCCAGCCGGGTGTGGTGGCCATTTCCTGGTAGTAAAGGTCGTAGACGTAATAGTCTTCCCCTTCCTCCACCTCTCCCTGATGCTCTGTGGTCATGCTGAGACGCTCCATCATCTTCACATTGCTGCACAGGAACATCTCTGGCTCCGAGGACAAGGTCTTGCCAAGAGCTTTTCCCTGGTCCTTCTCTTCATTCTCATGTTCGAGGTCAACTACTTGCTCATCTCCAGAGCCCCAGCATTTCAAATGCTCTTTTCCATTACTATCGTCTGTCTCCTCTGCCCACCTCCTCTTGGAGGAGCCTCCTCCTCCCTCCTGGGGGCTCAATAGGCCCGCGCGACGGCTGGAGAGGATTCGGTACCGTGGTTCTCGCAGGGTGCTCCACCTGGCACTGCGTAGATCTCCGAGGCCCCGGTGGGTGCTAGCAGCACGGGGATGCAGGGCACGGGTCACACAGGGCTGAGCCAGAGCCTCACAGACGTGCCTCTGAACCGGAGCGTCCTGCGTTGCCACAGTCACCACCAGTCTGAACACAGAGTTCTCCATCTCGGCTTCATTGGGCTCCGGTGCCATTCCCACCTGGCTCTGGGAGGTACTCTCCGGTCGAATATGTTTATATGCCAGCAACAATGCATCGGCAGGACTGGTGTCCCGCTTTCTTTTAACTCGAAGGAACGTCATGTTTGGGTCTGTGGTGTCTGCCTCGGTCTGTGTAAGCATAGATAATAGATGGGGTCTAATAACAGTGAAGTCACCCTGTGATATCTGATAGATAATAGATGGGGTCTAATGACAGTGAAGTCACCCTGTGATATCTGTAGCTACAGATATATCTGGGCTATGGAGCCTGATAGTTTTGATTGGAGAACTTGGTGTTGTTGAGCCGTGTGGACTCCACATTTGGGAAAGAATTGTGTCATTAATAATGCATCTGTTAAAATAACTTCAAACTGGTTAACAAACTGGTCCGGTGCATAACTTATCAGTTATGGAATTCCAGGATGTACATTTTGCCCAAATATGGAATACCAGGATGTCATTTTTGCCCAAATAAGGGCTTCCATAACATCCCATGTGTAACGGATGGAATTCCAGGATGTACATTTTGCCCAAATATGGAATACCAGGATGTCATTTTTGCCCAAATAAGGGCTTCCATAACATCCCATGTGTAACGGACCCCGAGAAGGCTACATTTTTATTTTGAAGGGTATGGCCGGAAGTGGAAGCCAGCTCCTTCCGACTGTCACAAGAGAGGGCTATTTAAGTCCAGCTTAGCATGCACAGGGCCAGGAATTGTTTGGCATGGACGGACGGTACGGGGAATCGCACAAACAAGTCATGTTTGGTGCGATCCCCATGGACATGGACAATGGAAAACTTGTCATGTAACTTTTAGACGATCACAAGAATGGACCTTGAGAGACGACTGGTTCAGACCTCAATGATTTAGCGCCTAGCTGGAAGGGGGAAAAAGGTATTTGTTTGGATGTTTTTTCTGTATTGTATGTTGTTCACTGGATGTTATAGTTAATAGTTGTATTGTCTCTCGATCTAATGTGTATTATGGTTTATGGTTCAAGGATGCATTGATTGTATTCATTATACATGTAGGCTATGTATGGGGAATGTACTTTACTTTTATATATGAAACTACTGATGTACTGATATGTGAAGTTATTGATGCAATGTTGACCTTTGTATGTATTGTATTTTATTGTAGTTTCTCTTTCAGTTTTCACGTTGACAGATTACAATAAAATGGTAAAAATCATCAATCGAGCTTCAACTCCTTATTGCCAGCTGGGTCCGCTACACCATGGCCAACTATAAAGTTCAACCAGGTAACTCAGGTAACTGAGTTACCTGTAACTGATGGTTACTCATGTAACCATGGCAACCTGATATGGGTCCCAACATCGGATCGGGCACCACCAGGGATCCAAATGAACACTGACTTATCTGTAACTCTGAGTGTAGTGTACAGATGGAACCATTCCGTTTGTACTCTTTAGTTAAAACATTTTAGCTATAGGCCTATATAGAAACGCAAGTTAAAAAAAATGAAAATAAAAATACATCCAGGATTTAAAACAGTGATGATCAAAAATGGCAGATGGCAGATCACAGCGCATCACTTTGAGCTTGTACACATTTTTTTAAATATTTGAAAGATATCTCAAATGTTTTAAAAATCTCTAATAATTTTGAATTAGCTTTAATACAAAAGAAAACATTTCCAAATGCATATCATTTTGGGGGTCCTTGTCATGAAAAGGTTTGAGAACTAATTTGGAGAACTAAGGCATTTGTGGGATCAGCCTCAGGTCGTAACCCCTTAACTGGGTCAAATTTGGCACATACCAGTTAAAGGCCAAAAATAGCCGAGGCAGAAAAGGAAGGCTGTCAATGCTTATTGGGTCAGTTTTGGCACATGCCAAGGAGCCACACGAGGAAACCTCCCCAGACACGGCTATACTACATACATACGCGACACCCGAGACCGACACACAGGACGCCTCTCTCTCTCCTCTCTCTTGCTTTTCACTACATAATTCTGTCTCTCTCAGCATCAACAGAGCTGGCATAGGCCAGCCACATCACCACGCTGTGAGATCCCAGTATTCCCATTCAGAATTTCGGATCAACACGGTCGCCACTACAGTTATTAGACACCTTCAAACCGAACGTGGGTGACACGCCTGGCCACTGACGACGCAAGGTTACAGATCTGTCCTGCACCTAATGTGAGACAATGAACAGCACAGCCACGATCACAACGGAATGATTAGCTGTCGGGGTGGCCAGAATTTGCAACACGGTCGACACTACAGCTATTTGACACCTTCAAACCAAATGTATTATGAAAATATTCAATAACTTGATTCTACGCAGAATATTACCACCAAATTTACATCACACATCAATGGTGTACTTATGATTGTAGCCTACTACAGCATTTATTTGCGAAAGAAAAGTTTAATTTAACCTCCGAGTCTAAACGATTATATGGCTCTCTATGGGCAGTAGACGGTTAGCTGAGCGGTTAGGGACCATCTACAAAGTGCAACACCGAAAGTGAAAATATTCAATAACTTTATTTATATGCAGATATATATATATATACACACAACCAACCGCCACTGACTACAAGCATAAATTACAATTGACAAGTATAGATCCGTCATGCGTCTCGCAGCGTCTGTTTATATATCAAATTTACATCACACATCAATGGTGTACATATGATTGTACTACAGCATTTATTTGCAAAAGAAAAGTTTAATTTATATAGGCCTACAATTAGTGAATAAATTTTTCCCATTGCCTTGCATAGGAAAATCTAAAACCCCATTTCAGGTACTTTTCTCTCGGAATTCGTATGGCCTACAGTCCACAATGTCACATCCCTAGTTTTCTCCAGTGTGGACAACCTTCGTGTGTCTTCAAGTCTATCAGGTTGGCTGACTGACTGACTGACTGACTGAAACTATTGACGCAATGCTTACAGTGGAAAGGTTTTTATCCAGTGTGGATACGCTCGTGTCTCTTCAGGTTGGCTGACTCACTGAAACTCTTGTCACAATGTTTACAGTGGAAAGGTTTTTCCCCTGTGTGGACACGCCTGTGTCTCTTGAGGGAACCTAAATCACTGAAACTCTTGTTACAATGTTCACAGTGGAAGGGTTTTTCTCCACTGTGAATACGCTGATGTAACTTAAGGTGATGTGCTCTACTGAAACTCTTATTGCAATGTTCACAGTTAAAGGGTTTTTCCCCGGTGTGGACAAGCTGGTGTGTCTTCAGTTGACTTGACTCACGGAAACTCTTGTCACAATGTTCACAATAGAATGTTTTTTCTCCAGTGTGGATACGGTGATGTGCCTTTAAAGAACCTGACTGTCTGAAACTCTTGAGGCAGAATTTACAATGGAAAGGTTTTTCTCCAGTGTGTATACGCTTGTGTGCCTTCAGATTAAATGACTCACTGAAACTCTTGTCACAATGTTTACAGTGAAAAGGTTTTTCGCCAGTGTGGACATGCTGATGTGTGTTCAGGTCATCCGACAGGGTGAAACTCTTGTCACAACGTTTACATTGGAAAGGTTTTTCTCCAGTGTGAACATGTTGGTGTCTTTTCAGGTAAGAAGACTGACTGTAACTCTTGTCACAATATTTACACCGGAAAGGCTTTTCTCCAGTGTGGAGACGCTGGTGTGCCTTCAGGAGAGATAACCGATTGAAACTTTTGTCACACTGTGTACAGTGGGAAGGTGTTTCTCCATTATGGATCAACTGGTGTCTCTTGAGACCAAATAAACGCCTGAAACTCTTGCTACACAGTTTACACTGGAAAGATTTTTCTCCCGTGTGGACAGCTCTGCTTGTCTCCCCCCAATCATCACTGTCTTCAGTGTCCGATTCAAGTTCAAGTTCAACTTCAGAGCAGTGTGAAGAGATGTCTTCATCAACTTCAGTTTTCACTGAGAGTAATGTCAACATTGACCCATCAGGCTCTTCTGGTCTTTGCAGTAGCTCCTCCTGTTCCTCTTTAATGTGTGGCGGTTCTGGTTCCTCGTAGAGCAGACTGGGGCTCCTCTCCTGTTCAGGAGAAACCTCCTCTTTACACACAACCATGTGCAGGATTTCTAGGAGCAAAGAAATAACATGATAGTCAACACTGGATTTCTAAAATGTATCTTCAATGTTGTACAAACCTACTAACTGACCAAATGGTTACTAAATAAGTACAGGTTCTTCCAGGTCGTTCTAGTGGACACTCAAAATCAGGCGTCAAAGTTTAAGCAAGATTCTTATATTACCTTATTTTTTTACTGATATTATGAGCATTAAATCAATCCATTAATATTGTGCAAGCTCTGATTTGGGAGTAAGTTAGACTGTAGGCCAAGCCATGTACAACTGTCTTTGTCCATCTGTCTGTCACCTTTCAAAGTAGATCTATCATAGCTCATGCCGCTCGTGCCTGACATTATGATGCTTGAGCGACTTCCAAATGCTCACGGTTCCTCATAGAGAGTTAGGCAAGGCAGCATTCTCTACCAGTGCCCCATCTGCTTGGAATGAGCTCCAGAAGTCCTTAAAATCAGTTCACTTCCTTCTTTAGGTCAATTCAGTGAAATGTTTTCCCACACCTTTTATCAAGATTGTAACTGCTTTATTTATATTTATAATAATATTATGGTTTCTGAGTGTTTTCTGTCTTCCGATTCATGTATTTGATGTTGCTGTATTTGAATGACTCTGCCTGTTGAGTGTTGTATTCTGTGTAGGGATGTGAACGACTCACTATTTGGCAAATCGATAAATCGAGGCCAAAAATCGACAAGTCGATTTCTTGTGCATGCCGCCAGGTCAAACATTTTATTATTATTATTTTAGAATGGGCTCAAAGTTACATTCAGTTTGGTACAGTTAAAAATTTACAGATAATTAAACTTAAGTGACGTGCCATGCACTGAAAGAAGTGTGAGTGAGTGGATCCTTATGGGACGCGTGCGCATTGTTCCTCACGATGGGAAGAACGTGGGCGCTGTCTAGCAGCCTGGGCAGCACGGAAGGTTAGTGTTGAGCTTCGGCTGCATGGTACTAATATAACCCTTACTACACGCCATCTGACGGGTTTGGCGACCTCCGGGGTTAAATCTTAACCCGTCATCTGATGGGTTGCGAGGCGATCTGGCATCCATCGTGTTAAACAACGTTAAACTCACCAACTTCACAGCTGTATGGAAAGCTTGAATTATCCTCCTATCTGCAAGGTTTTTGTTTCATAAAAATCCACCAGACATGTTATGAGCTACTTTCTGTCAATAAATTCTGGGCAGCTGATTATTTATCAGTGTCAGAGTTTGGAAGCGCTTGTTTTCAATAACGCAACATCCCACTGCCTCCTGCAATAAGGTCCATTCAGATGGCCATGGGGAGCGAATTCATTTTCAATGAGAGGGGTGCGTTTATTTTGGACGTGCAGAGAAGTTGAGGGGCAATTATGCAAGCATATTTCCATGCGTGTGGTCCCACAAAATTGTCACGCTCATGCTCGTTTTGTGCACACGCCCGCAGGTGACTAGATCTGGATTGGGATGAGCTTTTTTTACGCTACGCATCCCGATCATGAGCAGACCTGGAGCAGATGGAGTTGAGCAGATGGAGTTGATCCAGGCGACAACGCCTGCGTCACCCGTCTGAAAAGACCTTTAGTTTGACGTTTAGAAATCGCTGGTACACAGGAGCGTTGAGTGATTTCCAACGAGCGCTTCCGAACTCCAATGCTCCAATGATACTCAATGTTTTGCCACTCAATCTAGATGAGAGGGTCGTGTCCCTGTGGAAAAGTGATGAATGTGCATAACAGACATTATGCCTTGTACTTGTAATGATACTGTTACCACTATAATAATAGCCTGAAACGATTTTGGAAAATATCTAATGGATTACTTTGTTGGAACTCATGGTCTGATGGAAATAACTTTTAATGACCTAATTTATTAATCTAATAATAATGTTGCCCTCCGAATATAGACACAATAATCTACACTTCATGATGTATATCTTTTGGAGCTGGTGGTCTGATGTAAATACTTTTTTAATGTGCTCCTATTACGAGTAGAAAGGACAACTGACTGACTAACTAAGCTAATCAAAATGCTCATTTATTCATCTTATAGTGTCGCCCGCAGAATATAAACAGACGCTGCGAGACGCATGACGGATCTATACTTGTCAATTGTAATTTATGCTTGTAGTCAGTGGCGGTTGGTGATTTTGCTCCACGGGGTACCACACCTTTTTCTACTTAAGGTTAATAATAAAATATTGCTGTAGTCTTTTATATGATCCACTGCAATTAGCCACGCCTACAAGTCTTCTTGACTGTCAGTGTCATACCAGCTCTTATTACCTTATGAATTACCTTATATTCCCTATTTCTGTATGATGTGATCCAATGTTTGGCTTGTAGTAGACTGTCTGTTTTTGGCGATTTTCTGCAGAGAGAGAGAGAGAGAGAGAGAGAGAGAGAGAGAGAGAGAGAGAGAGAGACAGTGAAACCTACTGAGGTCTGGCTGGTCTTCAGGTTCCTCCTCTTTCATGGAAACGGGTCTGGTTGAGTCGGGTCTGGTCGAGTCTGGAGAGTTCATCTGCACCTGCTGTCTGGACTCCACAGTCTGGAATGAAACAATTCAAATCCCAGAGGAGTTTAAGATTAATTAAGAAGGGAAAAACCTCTTACACCCAACTTCAACAATAGAGGCTATGCGTGTCGTGAGACTCGTGACATCATCGTACCCGGACGTTATGCAGGAACGCCTACGGAGTGCATGCTCCCGTTACATTCGTTCAGCCTAGTGTCAAACGAATGTTTTGCTACTTGGTAGCTCGGAGCATCTGGCAGAGTACTTGAGGGTGGTATCACGGGTGGTGGTATTGGGCCCAAGTACCGATACCAGTATCGGTACATCTCTACTACTTTCTGTCAGTAAATTCCGTGCAGGTTATTATTATTTTAAGTGTTAGAGTTTGGAAGCAGTCGTTTCCAATAATGCAACTTCTGCCTGCTGCCTCCTGCATTATATGCAATTTCAACAGGTGGTAGGCTACGCAGGACCGTCGAGTGTGATTTCCAATGAGCGCTTCCAAACTCAAACTTAGAAAATTATCACCTGCACACTGTGCACAGAATTGGACAGAAAGTAGCTCTAAAACATGTCTACAAGTGATTTTTTTTATTTAACAATTTGCCAGATAGGCTACAGGATAATCCAAGCTTTTTGTACAGCTGCAATCTTGATACATTTAGCATTGTTAAATTAAGATTATAGGATTTTTCTGTTTCGATGAATGGGTTGTCAAGGGTTAGTAACTTAGTATTGCAACTCAATATGCCAGATAGCATTGAGCACCCCAATGGAAACAAGCCATAAAATCGTTTTAGCAGACCTTGTATTGAACTAGCCTAGGATTTAGACTCGTAGATTATTTTATCGACATTTTCAATCTACGAGTCTATAACATGTTATCCCCCCCCCCTTTACTGCAGACACCAGCCCTGCATCTTCAAACATGTAGAAATTAAATGCAAAATAACGTGCTTACCCTGATGCCCCAAATAAAAACAAAAACACATACCTTCCCGAAGAATAAGTTATGGCAGAAGAAAACACAATTTAACACGGTACTCTAAAGTCGATAAGGATCTAAAGTCTAAACTGTACTTGTACTTGTCTTGAAGCTAGCTTAGCATTAGCCAATTTAGCCCACAAAACATGTCTTTGCACTTCACTCTCTGCTCTCTGCTCTGCTCTCTCTGTTTGTTTGGCTCTCTCGTCAACACTGAACAGGCTCGCGTCACCCACCCAGAGCAAACGCCGTTTAGATGAGAGAGTTGCGACAACTCACCAGTGTCCAGTCCATAGGGGAGAACGGGGTAAGATGAGCCAGCGGGTAAGTTGAACTTGAACCACCCCCTTTATCTAGAAAACTGTGTTGCCATGTGACCTTAAATCTAGTAAGCATCCATCATTTACACCTGGCTGTGAAGTTGGGACCTATGGAGATACTTGAGCTCCAAATTTCCACCCCAAGATCTAGTTCCCATGCTAGCCTGTTGTTGTTCCAGCTAGGAGCACACATGACCTGTAGCCTTCTGTACTATATCATTTTGAGATCATCCCTTTTCTGGGGGGTCAATTTTGAGAGTTGAATATATTAGGTTGTTCTGCAGGGGGTATGGGTAAGTGGGGAAATTCCCAATAATGAAACTGCTTACCTGTAGCCTAGGTAACGAAAGTAATGGTTTCTTGGGATGTTGTATTCCTGAGTCAGTGAGCCGAAGGATTTGAATGCCTCTCCATCAATACAGAATATCACTCCACAACTATGCCATCATGCCTTGAAAGCTAGATCCAAGTGTGAGGGCAGAAAAAGGTGATTGAAAGTCAAAGGTAAGAGACCGCTAATTTGTTGTAGTTTGAAATGCTTCCTAAATTGAGTCCAAATTTGAATTGAGCTTTGGATCACCGGATTTAGATTAAAGGTTTGCAGATGATGTAATATTATAACATACTGTATTACACTTGTGTGAAGTGAGTGGTGCCTTTCATGAGGTGATCTGCACCCATTATCAACTACATGATGTCATAGTATTTTGCCATTGACTTGAGATGGAATTGGGGTGAGGGTAATATGGCATAGAGGGGCGCTAGCCCCTCCTATATACAGCTTTAATGTTTGTGTTATGACTGTTTAGAGACGTGCTGGCCATTGGGAAACGGCCGGTCCAGTCCAGGCCGGTCTGGGCCAGCCGTTTTTTTTTTAAATAAATATAAAAAAAGAAAAAACATTTAATTTCGAAGATACACAATTATCTTTTAACAAGGTAACAGCCTATATAATCATGTTGCTTTGTGACATAATAATGTTGTGCACAGCAGCCGCTCTCAGCCATCCTGGCTGCAGCGCAGCCCGTTAGGTCACTGAAGGGCCTACCCTAAAGTGACCTAAAATGCGCTCGCACGCCCTTGATTCGTTGGTGTTTTGTTTCGTCGGCAGAAGGCCTCCGCAACTCCACTTCCCGGGCTGAATTATGGGCCCACCACGTCCCTTGTTATCTGAACAAACATTAAAACTGCCATTGACAATGAACAGAGAATTTACGTCATATGTGTCAAAGCAAATCGGCAAATCGGCATGTATGTTGGTGGGAACCCTTGGCCAATAAGGGACCACCATTCTTGATGATGTACGATGATTAGAGCGCCCTTCACTTCCACACGGGTGTGATTTTTTCCCTTCAAGTTTAATATCTATCTATCTATAGCCTTGTTCTAAGGTCTTTTCTTTATACATACAGTAATTACAATGTGGGTGAAAGCAATTAGTTCAGGTTCTTTTCACAGGCTTTATTACAACAAAAAATACAAAAAAGTGAAAAATGGTCAGCGTTGTTACATTGCTTGAGGGTTGATGCATGACACAAATAAGGACATTTAATGGTATAGTAATTTTTCTTTAATTCAGTGCAGTACAATTGGAGTGTAATGCAATATGCAGCAGCATTATGCAGTCAGGGTCCAGGCTCATCATGAAACAAAACAAAAAAAGCAATGTAATATGTTTGTAAGTCGAACATATTACAAACAACAGCAACATTTAAAAAATATACACATTTTATGTATACTGTTAAGCCAAACATTCTCAGCAGTTATATTTACATTATAATAAGCGTAGTGCCAGCACTACTCAATTTAAATAATGGAATGCCATCACAGGACTGAATGACAGCATTGGTGTAGGAGCCATTCACAGTGTTGACTCTATGGAGTCATTGGTGTAGGAGCGATCCACAGTATTGACTATAGGGCATAGCAGTGGGCTTGATTCAAATTATTATTATTATTTTAACAGAATCAAAGTTTTATAGTCACGATTCACCAGAATCCTGGATGGCTTGATTCTAGGCTTAAAATAATTTATATAAATATCTCTACGGGAAATATTAATTGGAGATTTTTCAGTGGAAGCCGAAATCCCCGCCCACTGCTATGCCCTATATGCATTGGTGTAGGAGTGATTCACCTCACAGTATTCACTCTATGGAGGCTTTGTGGAGGAGTGATCCACAGTTTCACAGTATCGGTTTATGGAGGTATAGCGATCCACAAAGTCACAGGATTGACTCTATGGAGGCATGGGTGTAGGAGCGATCCACGGAGTCATGGGTGTAGGAGCGATCCACGGTGTCATAGAACCTTAAACAGGCTTTGTAATGTAGCAGCTTCTCGGCCAATGGACTGGTGGTCAGCCCTCTCCCCTGGACACTCAAGTCTATATATCTGGACAGCACAGGGAGACAAAAGGGATGGGGTGTGATGGAACAATTAAAACATATTTATTCAAATGAAATAATACATTTTTAAATGATTTGTTTCAATACAGCAACACACAAGCTGAGATGCACAGACCGCACTATCCTAATATGTGGATAACAATCAAAGGTGCAATACATAAACTACTAATATTGCAAAGCATATGTTATTATTTTTTGTCTTTAGTGCAAATAAACATAATAGTATGAATTGCATGCTTATAGTCAGAGTTGTGATACTGCCTATCATACCTGTAGGACATTTTCCAAAACATCACAGTGTTAATAGCCATCAACGTGGCCAGAAAGAAGAAGAATCTCTCCAGGTTCCCATCGTGGAGTACATTTGGGTAGAAGTTACCTTGAATAAAGAATGTGAAGATATTAACATCTTATATTAGCAGTTTGGGGTATTTACTTTAAAACAAGTATTTATTTATTTATTTTACCTCCAGACACCAGATAGACCAGCTGAATGATGAAGGCTCCTAGGAAGCAGCCCCCTCCATAGGACAAAGTAAGAAAGTGCAGAGAAATACCTCTGATGTGGCTAGGGGTTAGTTGGAAAGATATAAGAGAACCTGCCAATGAAGAGAGAGAAGAGATCAATTAAGAAAAGTAAAGTCCACATACTGTAGTGGAAATGTGGCACTGTTACTTTGATATCAATTCCCATTTTGTATAAAAGGCAGATCAACCAAGTAAAATGTAGCTGTATGTGGTGCAAATTTTGATTTAAGACAATACTTTGACATATAAATTATGTACATGTAATTCTACGGAAACAATTGTTCCCTGTTGAAAGTACACTCCAAGTGGTGTTTCCCAAACCTTTTAGCCCATGACCCCAAACAGAAATTAGACATTTTAGCAGATCTACAAGCTCACAACGTGTTGCTTTGTGCCGTGTTATGAGCTTGTAGATCGGATTTTCACTACTACCAAAACATTTGTTTTCTAAATTATGGAATTGAACAAATAAATCATTTAATTTGTTTTGAATTCATGAAAATGTTGGCCTTTTTGGGAATGTTTTTTGATTATCTATTTATTTATTTATTATTTTTGAAATAATAATAATTAAAAATGAAATGTGGGAAACAAATAATAAAGGGACCCATCAAAATGTGTCCAAGACACACGAATGGGTATAAACGGGCTTTTTAGTCCATTCATTTCACTCACAGGCAGGTGTTACCAAGGCCTCAGCCAGACCAAGTAGGATGTACTGGGGAGCCAGCTGGAAACAAGGCATGGATGACACCTGCAGAACCTTCCCAGAAAGGGCCTGCTCTACTGGGGAGTAGGTCTTTCTGTGCATCTCCGAGAGGCCAGCCACCAGAACTGACAGGGCCGCACACACATGTCCGATGGCTGAAAAGAGAGATGAAACAAGGTCATATTTCTTCAACCTGTATTGTGGTGGTGAATTGTTTTAGTTCATTTTCTGTTTAGCCTTTTCTATTTAAACAAATAGCTACATGCTCTCAACACATTGCATCACAAGCTTCTATAGATCGGCTAAAGTAGCCAGTTTGTTGCCACTTTTTTAATGAAATTACTCCTCTGATTTGTACACTGTTTAATTTGCTAATGGTTAAATTAACAAGAGAGTATTTTCAGTAGCGTGCACAGATAGACACTAGGGGGTGCTAGAGCACCACCTGCCCTTGCCCTCTGGACAGCAATGTGCCCCTTTGAAAAAAAAGAAACCGAAAAAACCCCCAATTATTTTCTTTTTTTGGTACAGTGTACAGACAGTATGTGGACCATAGTGACATTGATCAATTCTTGATTTTAAAAAAAAAAGGTTCTAATATATTATGTATGCCCCAACATCTATAATCTCACACTATTAAGGCAACCGGCCGGTTCCATCCTTTTTTCACTTGAGCACCTGCCCCTCTAAATGTCTGTGCACGCACTACTGCACGTGGGTGTGCTTAAATTAATACTGTATACACAGTACACACCGATGACTTTGACTGGGGCCAGAGGTGTTTTGTCCATGAAGAGGTACCAGGTGGTCACACACTCTATCAACGGGGCCAGGAGAAGCAGAGGGAGGATGCTGATCACGTTCATGGCACCAATGGGCAGCAGGAAGCCATTCAGGTGGAGGTTGGAGTTCATCGTCTGAATGTAGTAACTTGAGGGGATCTGTGGGGAAAATCCGGAGTTATAGTAGTACTACTGTTATAGTCTCTGTTATAATGTCAATGTCCTGTATTCAAAATTGTACTAAGTTTTGCTATCAAAATATATTGACATTTCACTATTTAGTAATTCATGTGTTCATCACTTTAATGTCGTGGCTGGCAAAGTTGGGGCTGATTTTAATTACTCTATGTGCCACTGCTGCTGGGTATAGCGTAATCTATTATACATAAAATTGATCAGTTCATGCATGTTTTGTATTATAAACTAAAGCTGTCAAATGATTGAGTGGAGTAAAAAGTACACTATTTGCCTCTGAGAAGTAGTGGAGTTGAATTATAAAGTAAATGGTGTACAGCACTTGATTAAATGTACTTAATCACTTTCTAGCACTGGCTACATTACATACAAGCAAAAACAATCCTTCAGATCAGTGTTGTTTTTGTCGACTAAAACTAAGACGAAAAATGTTCGTCGACTACCTTTTTTCACTGACGAAAACTAAATGAAAACTAAGCTATACTAAAACTAAGACTAAATGTATTGACCATTTCGTCAACAGATAAAAACTAGTCTAAAATGTCTAAAAAAGGAAGGGACTAGTGGACAAAAGATCCAGAATAAGTCATTTTACACTTGGTTGCATGCTGAAAATAGCAGATCTACAAGCAGACAACGCGTCTCAGCGCGACGCGTTGTGAGCTTGTAGATCGGCTAAGTGTAAAATCAGTCATTACGATGGCATCAAGGCCCGCCAAAATACATTTTAGTCGACTAAATCAACTGTAGATTTAGTGGACTAAAATGTTATGACATTTAGTCGACTAAAACTAGACTAACACTAAAACATTCCAGGTGACTAAATGTGACTAAAACTAAATGAAAACTATGAGAACTAAGAGACTATGACTAAAACTAAAATAAAAATTTGCTGCCAAAAAACAAACACTGCTTCAGATTGCAGTATGCATGGTAACGAATGACCCAGACGCGTGCGTTCCCATTGACCTGCCTGTGTGATGCAGGCTTTGTACAGCAGCTGAAGGCCATAGAGTGGGAAGAGCCTGGCCAGCACTTTGACATTCTCCACATGCGTCTCACTGTAGCGCCCGCCGTTGTTCTCTTTTGCCCGGTCCAGCCAGGAGGCCACGTCCCCACTCAGATGACGGGAGTGGAGACAGCACATCTTCAGAGAGTTGAGGAAAACTCCCAATGTCGTCAATAAGGAGCCCCCTGTGAGACAAACTCAGTCTTAACCACTTACACCTTAAAACAGTATATATGTGCTTAGTTGACCGCGGTCCCCCAGGGCTACAGTATGTTCACTAGTATTTCCCTCTAGTCCACTGTTTCCCTACATTTAAAAAAATATATAATATATTCAGTTGCATCGTTCTCAAGTAGGCCGGTGGCCGACGGGCACGTACAGGTCTAGTATATAGAATTCATACATTTTAAAACAAACAAATCTAAGAATTTCCATACAATAAAATAATAATAATTGGCCTGGGCCGTGGCTCAGCGGTCCAGGCATCTTGGCTGGTAATCCAGTCTGGCAGTCCAGTGTGCCGTGGGTTCGACTCCCGATCCCGACGGCCTTTACTGCATGTCACCTCTCTCCCCATTTCCTGTCAGCCTACTGTCTATCCCTCCATAAAAAATATAAAATAAAGGCGAAAGTCACAAAAAAATTAAAAATAAGTAGTGTAGAGTAGTGAAAATAGCTGATCTACAAGCTCGTAACGCGGCTCGTGTAGGGTCTGTCTTGTAGATCTTGTCTCAACCTGAAAATTAGAACCTCAACTCTAGTCGACGCCGAATTTTCGCCCCCAGAATAGAGACGGTAGGTATCAACAGGTATGTATTGTATGTCAATGATAACACATTACATAACATTACTTCCATGAGTAATGAAGTCATATAATGCATTATTTTACAAATTGTCTAATATTATAATTTTGTATTTTAAGTAATAACGCATTACATGACACACAATGTAAAATTGTAACATACCTTGTTACTTTTAATTTAAAAAGTAATAGGTAATTAATTATTACATAATTGGGGAAGGTCTGTTTTAACATAACTTTGCCAACACTGATGAATGTGTAGTTACTGTAGCATGTGTGTTTAGTGTTAACTTCAACTTTATTATCACATCAGGTGAAATTATTCTTCGTACAAGCTCTCATAATGTATTCTTATAGCTAGTGTATAGCTTTTTAGTATGACCATTTCATTTTGTGTACACAGTGTGTTACCTTTCTTAGGATTGAAGGTGAGTTTGGTGCGCACCATGTGTATGGCGATGAGGGCCAGCAACACAGAGGTGAAGGGGATGAGAAAGCCCAGGTTTTTAGCCACAGATTGCTGGATATAAGCAATACCCAGAAATACAACCGTGGAGTTGAGGTTGACCAGCCAATAGAACCTTTGGAGGAATGAAAAATGTACTAATTAGGCGACACGACATCAAACAATAGAGAAGAGTAGAGTGATATGAGTGACATGAATCTGACACTTTTTAAAGATGGTCAGGAAATGTCAGGAAACTGAGAGTAGAGAGCTGGAAACATGCTCCAATCGGAATCAAACCAACCAGAACAATAAAAAAAGATGGTTAGTGCACTATTCATTGATCTATTGGTGCGCCCCTCAAAGTATCATGTGTAGTTGTGAGTTTGCATAGGATATAGACTAGGAATATTCAAAATTCTTTAAATTAATAGAAAAAAGGAGGGTGTAATTGTGAAGAGTAATTGAAAGGTGCTCTTTGGATCAAAACGATTGACAAACAAAAAACACAATGAGTACAAAGCACTCTGTATGAAGTTAAATAATACATACAACATAATATAATGAAACAGTTACAAAATCCTATTCGGCCCAAAGGCGGCTTTCATCAGGAGTCAGGACAGACATAATGAAGGCCACCTTTTAAAAAAAAATGACTCCATGAAGATTGCCTTGGATTTTTGCCCTACATTTTGTTCTTATTTAATATTATTTGCTTTAAATTTGTTTTTATTTATCTCTCACTGTTGATACGAGAAATGCAAAAATGTAGCAATCCCACATGTGGATGCATCAGAGTGCAAGCCAGATGACCAGAAAACAGAAAATGTCTGAATGGTAGGAGACAACATCACTCACCAGTTGAAGAAGGACAGGAGCTGGTGCTGGTTGTAGCTCTGCAGGCTGTATGCCCCCATGGGGCAGAGGATGGCCCGGATGCCCCCGATGCCCAGTGCAGCTGCCAGGAGGCCAGTGTAGAATAAGATCTTCTGCTCCCGTGGCTCCAGTTGGTGAGTCATATGATGATTGTCAATGTAGAAGTCCTCGAATGGGAACGCCACCACAGGGAGCATGGCTGTTCCTAGAAAGTGAAATGGGGCAGGTGGAGGTTGATGATATCTTGGATCTAAACAACGAACTGAAATGTTTGTGCAGGTAGAGAGGCGTGTGGATGGTTACCACTATACTGTATACTTTGTCATGATGAATAGTGGAAATACACACAAGCTGACAAGGTTCAAGGTTCAAGGTTGTCTTTATTTGTCTCCCTTGGGAGAAATTTGTCTTGGAGACAGTCACAGCTGCATACAAATAACAGACACGTTCACATACAAAAAGGAAAAACACCATGAAACACCCCAACATACACAAAACAGAGATATTGCACACATTCCCTTGATAAAGTGCAACTAGTCAATAAAGTGCTTTTGGCAATCCCTGAATCTCTGAGTCAGTAAAGTGCATTCGGCAATCTCTGATTGAGCATTTTGATTGACAGGGGAACAAAAGAGTGTTTAAATCTATTATACACATACCGTGGAGTTCTATACCTCCTACCGGATGGCATTAGCTCATACTCTCGGTACAACACATGCAAGGGGTCAGATACAATATTCTGAGCTTGTCTCAACACTGCTTGTTCAAAGATGGCCTGAGGAGTGAGGGGGGGGGGGGGGGGGGGGGGGGGGGGGGGTGGACATGCCCATGATCTGCCCAGCCATGTTTGCTAGCCTACTTATTTGAGATTTGTACTTCACAGTTAGATTGCCAAACCAGCTGGACACACCGTATTTTAGGATTGACTCTATGCTAGCTCTGTAAAAGGTCAACATGATATTTACACTGACTCCAAAGAGCCTAAGTCTTCTGAGAAAGTGTAGACGCTGGTGTATCTTAGAACACAGTGTTGTAACATGCATGTGCCAGCTCAGGTCCTCATCGATCTGTACTCCCAGGTATTTATACGACGGGACCTGTTTGATGTTATGGTCATGGACACTGATCATACTGTGGTCTCCTGTGACACTGTGAGCTTGTGGATGCTATTGTGTTATTGTGGATGCCAGGTTGAAATTGGTTTATCTCTTGGATGAAGCTTACACCAAAGAGGAGATTGTATGATTAATAAAGCTTTTGTAAAGATAGAGATTATAGGTTTCAGGCCACCACCCTGTGGTTCAGAATGATTCATCTGTGAACAACAACCCACTAATATAAATATATGTACGTTTTGACTCAGATTTGACACAGCTCAGAATAAACACTTAAGTAGGCCTACACAACAATTAATGTGTCTCACATTGTTTCTTATACATGAATACAAACAGTTCCTTGATGGTATTGTTTCCCCGGCAATATAGGTTCAATCAGATGAAAAAAAAACATGTAAAAGTTACAACAACCAACATTTAAATTCCATTGTGTCTTACCAAAGAAATGAAGGAAAGCACACACGTAGAGCACTTTGGTCCTTCCTAAGCAGGTTTCTGCAAACCAGCCGACCAGAACAGGGGTGAGGGTGCTGGCTCCGATGAAGCAGAGGCTGACGGTGGCAGCCAGGTAGTTGTCATACCCAAGCTTGACGGTGCAGAAAAGGATCATGTTGCACACCATCCCAAAGAAGGTGAACCTCTCACACAGCTCCACTAACAGAACGCAGATGATAACTTGAACTTTCTTGCGGGACTTTCGGCGCTGTAGGTGAGGTTTGAGGTCGGGGAGTGGAGTCTTGGAGAGCCGACGCAGATGGCGGTTGCCCTCAGACATCGCTTGGAGGTCCCATGCTGCTACCATAGTGTCTGCTCCAGCTGCTAGCTTGGCTCCTTGCTTCGTAGGGGGAAAGAAGTGCTCTGAATGAGAACTCTTGCCCTTGTGTGGTAGGGCCCACAGAATGACTGCAGAGCTCATGGCTGGAATTTGTCACCTTCCTGTGAGTGCCCTGGTCCTGGAAAGCAGATCAAAAGCACAGTCGAATAAGTGGCATGTGCATGAATCATGCACGTGCCACTTATTGTTTCTGAAGGTGTCTTAAGTTATTTATGTGGTGGCACTCAGAGATAGTTGGTATACATGTAGACAAAATGACGCAAACTTGTCACCTGTGGCCTGGTTGGCTGATGGTTGGCTGATGGCTGATTTAATTGCAAGTAAATGCACACACTAGATGTGTTGTAAATGAAGTTAATCTAATAATATATAATATAATTTATTATTTGCCGAAATAAAGAACTTTGTGATCCTAAAACTCTTGGGTGTTGTCTATCCATCCTTCAGGGTTCAGGGTAGAGACACATCCCCCCAGTTGATTTGTATGTGCAGTTGGACTAGTTTTGTGTACATTTAGCACTTAGGAGTGAAGGAGAGGACACTGGCCTAATAGTAATGATGTCTGTCTAGAATTCAGAGGCATTATTTGCACTAAGTTTAGTCAGATGATAATGAAACAATATATCTGAGTAAACAAAAGCTATTCTATGCCACTATGCCAGGTTAGAAAGTAGCCGATGCGATGGGACAGCTAACTGAATTGAGTGAATTCGTGTCAGAGGTTATTACAAACACCTAAAAAATGTCACACACCTTTGTGAAAGCAGTCTTCCAACATGAGAGTTCATTTTGGCTTACATCAAGGAGGTGCTGCCAATTAGACTGATCGTGTGAAGTGTGTTTTAGATCAAGAACATGGCTGGGCTCAGTGGACTGGACCACCCAGATCCAGTCAGGGCCAGAGTTAGATCAACAACAATTTCCTCAGATATTAATTACAGGTTGCATGACTGTACAAATACAAAGAAAAACAGACTGCTGACAGATATGTCATTCAGTAGGCTATCAACACGTTCCTATTAAAGGAAGTCCTGGTAGTCACTCAGACACTCACAATCACATTATTGAGAAAGGTATTGAGCTGTCAGTATTTGTTTAAAAACCCAAAAAGGACAATGGGGTATTCAACTAGATTAAGCCGGGGGCCACAACTGTAGAATGATGTGTGGGGGGCCGCACAGTGTACGCACGAAGCGTGACAATTTGTGGGTTCTCAAAATCCATGTTGTGTTCAAACATAAAGATGTATGTAATTTACATTTGTGTACAGTATGAGCACAGGGTGATATATGTCTATATACAAGTATATACCTTAAAATAGATGTAGACCTATTTGACAGTGCAAAAACATAATTGCCTTGACATTAACAAGTGTCAATGAGCACCAGCTAGAAACAAACACACACACACACACACACACACACACACACACACACACACACACACACACACACACACACACACACACACACACACACACACACACACACACACACACACACACACACACACACAGTATAGTCTAAAGTGACTTGTGGTGTCTGTCTCATTTCTCTCAAAAGGCCCTTGAATATGATGGAATATGATTAAGGATTGCTGTCATTATGATAATCTCACACACACTTAAATTCATATCGCACACACCATACCTGTAACTTTCATTAGCACTCTCTCTCTCTTTTCCCTTTTTTTGGGGAAATTGTTCCAAGGGCCACTAGGGGGCGCTCCGCGGGCCGCCAGTTGAATACCCAGTGCAGGCCAGGGTCTTCTTGAGAGAGAGAGAGAGAGAGAGAGAGAGAATTTTCCCTCGCAGTAAGAAAACGGGTAGGCGTCAACTGTCGCTAAGGTTACGGTGTCAGTTTAAGCGTTTAAGCGTGGAGCCGTAAGGAATTATGGGAAAACTGTTGCGTTTTGTTGTGGATCCAGGGAAACTATCTACTCTCATAGACTACCAGAGTTGAGGAGAGAGGGGACGATTTGCTTGAATCGGAGGTAACAAACATTGGTTATTGATTAAATGTACACGTTGCATGCATGTACACTGACATACAATGTATGACCCGCATAACAACTTCCAAGAAGACGTGATGTAATAGCAATTAAAGACAAGCTAAACTTGGCTTGATGTTTTTAGCACAGGCTAAAAACAACTGCAGCTTCGTTAACTGGGCGGGCGGGCGTTAAACGTAAAACAAGCAAACTAACAAAACTGTATCGATACTTTGATCATCTTAACGCTATTATACGCTACCCGTTCGTCAAAATACTGAAGGTGCTGTAAGGAATGTATTTACATTTGTTCAAAGATGTGTTAACTACTTAAATCATTGCTAACTATAACTATGCTATGCTAAAATGGCTAACTCTATGGTTCAAAGGGGTTCCCTGTTGTATTAATTAGGGTTTAAACCGGGGTTTAACAGAAATCCTGGTTTAATATACCCTGGATCAGCGATTAACCTGTTTCATGAAAGCTAGTTAATCTTGCCAGATTAATTTAACCAGTTAACCTGGATATGTTGAGGCTTGACTCGGTTTCCTGAAGCAATGCCACATTTGTTACCATGGACACCACTAATACTGTGGACCAGGCTAACAGCAAGTTTAACCTAAACCTGATGTATTTACTGTTCATTAAGCAGTGAGGTTATAATCTGATCACAAACCAATGATTTTTTCCCCACTTATTCAATTATTAATTAAGGGTTTATGTTGCGTTGTTTTTTATTAGTCTGAATTAAAACATCATATAGTATTATAGGTACACATTGCCATTAAAAGACTAATTTAAGCCCTATATACAAAATCAAATAACCAAAATATATAGGCTGCACAACCTCATCATGACAGCTTGTGAGCTTGTAGATCAGCTACTTTTGGTGAATGTTCCCCCAGAATAGGTCCAAGTTGTTAAGAAGAATCAAATACATCCCGCCTTTTTGTTTGTAGGCCTATTTCTTTTTTGTAAAAGTGACAATATTACTAAATGTTACCATTCCTCATCGTTATACAACATATTACCATTGTAACATTTCACGCACCAATGGCCAAGAAGTGCAACGCCCCAGGATTGAACCCATGACCCACGGTTCACCAGTATGGGCAACAACCCCCTTCCCCAAAGGTAGTTCCCTCAGAGGTGGTTATGGCCAAATATCACGATGCTACAATAGCATTATGCTTACAATATTAAGAATTCTGTTAGATTTCATTATGAAGTTTTAAGTTAAGAGTAGTGGTTAAATGTATACTATATTTTTGGGGTAGTTACGCATTCAGTCTATCCACTATTGAGTATTTTCCCTTTATTGCAGCAGTAGTATTTATTTTAGAAGCTTAAGACCTTGTATCAGTAAGTCTGTGGAATAGTACTGAGATATACAGAAGGGGACAGTAATGCAACTATTAAGGATGCCAACTGTCATAAATTGCTCTCAGGAACAGCTCAACTGATTTTGTCCTCGTCGTGATGTCATCAATGTCACTACTTTGTTGTAGTGTAATTCCTCCTCTTCTTCAGTCTTCAGTTCCAAATTTGCATTTCCACTTTGTTTACAATGTTCACCATTGTTGATTTTCCAAGCTGGCATGGAATGGAAACAAGCCTGGTTTTATCTAGCATCAGTATAATAATGACTAAAATATTAAATAATCTGCATATCAGCACCCCCACCACCTCAAGACATTGTGGTACTGCAGCTAAAACTGCTTTCAAAGTCCAGAAAGAAATGACAAGGACTGGTTATATCAGTGGTGATTGAGGCTCAAACCATTAGAAATAACTTTGAGGGACATAGACAATATGTTATTCATTATTTAAAGCAGTTTTAAAATGCATGTTATTTGCGCTTTAACAAAACTGGTTTTGGCTTAAATCCTGGATTAGTTAATTCAGGTTTTGTGAAACAGGCCCCAGGTCTTTAGTAAACAGAAAATAAATGAACAGGAAACATTGGAATTGGAATAGCCATCGTTAGGCACAACCGCCTGACGCTCGTCATGATTCATTATGACAGTCATGTTTCAACTGCGGTACTGGGCTAGAATTGGAAGTAATGAAACGTGTAGGTGAAACTGGAAATGTAACACTATAAAATATAATGGGTTCTCTCTCCTGATTGGATCACGCAACAAGAGAGCATGCATTGGGGTGTACTGAGCGCAATTTGTAACACTATTACACTAGATGGTTTTATAATGGGTTGAATCTAGAGTTGCAACACCAGCCATTGACAGCCCATGCATTGAAACAGAAGTCTGATTTGATTGTATTAAACAACGTTAAACTCACCAACATTGCAGCTGTACGCAAAGCTTGAATTATCCTCTTTCAATTTGCAAAGTGTTTGTTTCATACAAATCCACCGTAGACATGTTGTGAGCTATATTGCAGAGAAATTCTGTGCAGATGATATTTTGTTGAAATTTGGAAGCACATGTGCTGCTGCTATCTGCATTATATGAAAATTCGAAACAGGTGATACACACTTTCAACGAGCGCTTCTAAACTCCAACATGTAGAAAAAAATGACTGAATTAATTTCTTCTAGCTCATAACATGTCTACAGTGGACTTTTATGAAACAAACACTCTGCAGATAGGGATGACCCCATTTGTCCACTCTCAGATTTGCAGACCAGCAAGGGTGCATTTGGTTCCACTTGTACGGTACTCCCTCAAAGTTAAAAGATTTGATGTTCAAATGGTTTTGCAGCTCCCTTTGAGCAGTGATGTCTGAAGTTAAAGGGAAGATGCCAACCTCTCCTGCCTCCGCCTCAAAGGGCTTCAGCTCGACCCCTCTCAAGTACAGCAGCAGGGCCAAAGACGTCCACAGAGCCACGGCTGTGGACGAATATTTGTCATCTGACGAGGACACATTCTCCCTGCTGTCTCCCATCTACCATGACAGCTTTGATAGTGATGAAGAGCTTCAACCAGACACCTCACTCAGACAGTCTGAGGACGACCCAAGGCCCACCATCTCCCCAGTCAGGTACTGTGTGTGCGTGCGCTAGACTATGTTGGACGTGGTTTCTGTGGGAGGTGCTGCGGAGTATGGGGTGAGGGGGACCTTGTTGAGGGCCATCCAATCTCTGTACACCCAAAGCGAGAGCTGTGTCTGTGTGCTCGGGAGTACATCGGATTAGTTTCCGGTGGGGGTTGGCCTCCAGTAGCCCTGTCTGAACTTGAAGCTTGTGATTTCCTTTTGGTTTCCCAGGCGGGAGACCCAGGTTCGAATCCTAGGTGTTAGGTCGGGAGTTGCACTTACGAGAGTCGGGGTAGACGACATAAAACGTATGGATTGTAACTTTCAAATTCTGTACTGGTTAATTTGTGACTGTGGTCATAACTAATGTATTGAGTTGGGCTCGGCATGCTCTCATCATTATCATCATGGATTTTGAATTATTGTACCATAATAGATTTTGCGTAGTAAGAAGTAAATAATCGAATACAGTTCTATTTTCACCTTTTTGGGTCACAAATTTGGGTTTGGGCATGTCATTGAAGATGAAAATTGGCAAGTTCATAAATATCTAAAACAGATCTACAAGCTCACAGTGCATTCCATCGTTACACGTTGTGAGCCTGCAGATTGGCAATTTTTTGTAGATGTATTTGTCGTACCACTAAGTAGTAAGTACAGTGTATAGGGCTTACAGCTAAATTACACTTTGGTAGAATCCCATCAATTTCTAATTGGAACAACCTTTGAAGATATCTCTCCAATATTTGGAGTTACATTATGGCAACAAGGTCTAGCAATGTGTCATTGTGTTTTTATTTAAGTTAACCCATTAAAACCGGTAAAGCGGTGTCACAACAAGCTTGTACATCTACTAATTTTGAACATTTGTTTAAAAAAAAAAGCAAAAGTGCTTTAAAAAGGTTAAATAATTTTGAATTCTGAGAATCACTGTTTCAGAATGCGGTTGTAGAATCGGCCTCAGGTCTTAATGGGTTGTAAAGGAGATACAGCCTGGTTATTGTCTGAGTTGATTGTGTTTCAGGTGTGAACTTCAAAAATCACGTGTTGAGGAACAAGCTACTGCAGTATCGCCAGCGCTCAGTGCCTGGGAGTTGTGGCTGGTGAACAAAACCAAAGATGACCGTGTGAAAATGGGAATGAAAGCAGAGGAGGTAAGTTAACGATACCACTAGATACAGGGGTGCCCAAAAGGTAGATCAGTGTCTCAAACCCACAATGCAATATGCCTACTTTCTTTTCAAGAGGGTATAGGCCTAGTATTACAAAGTAATTATACAAAACCCTAACAATTCCATTTTCCACCTCTATAATATTTTTGGTGCGTCAATGTTGTTGATCTGGTCATTTTGAAAGTAGCTCTCAAGTCAAAAAAGTGTGGGCACCCCTTTGTGTTGACAACCATTTGTGTTTAACAGTGGTTCTCAAAGTGGGGTTCCAGCTAAATCAGTTACTGTAATATAATATATCATCAAAAAACTATGCTATTTGAAACTAGCTGTGATGCGATGCATTGTGAGCTTGTAGATGTGCTATTTTCAAAATGTACTTTTGAAACAGTTTAACAATACAATCTTGTATGGAGGTCCGTGGCAAAACATATTTTCAGCTGGGGGTCCTTGGCCAAATATTATTTTGGGGGTCTTTTTTGAAAGATTAGATTTGAGGAAAACTATAATATAATATCAAACCTACGTTTTATCATGCGACATGTTCTTCTTACACCCGGGGTCAGAAACTGAGACTCAGTGGTTTTTCTATGTGGTGAAATAGGAGTGCCTGCTGAAGGAGAAAAAAGAGCAGGAGAAGAGAGAGCAGGAGCAGAAGAAGAAGGTTGTGGAAGAGAGGATCGAAGCATGGCTGATGATGAAGGCGGACCTGGTAGACAAATTGCTTCTTCAGCTGAGGCTATGGCTGGGCGATATGACTTCAAATCAATTACTTTCACCTCGTTTGCGATTAGTGTGTGTGTGTTGATATTAAGAATAGTAATTCTTAATATCAATTTCAATGTATTTTCGGTTAATTGCCCGGCCCTAGCTTCGCCTATTGCATAGATATCTCTGGCCTTGCTTAGATTGCAATACATACAATGTATGGTGTATATTTAATTTTTGTCCTGACAGAAGAGGCAAGAGACACAGCTGCAGCAGAACAGAGAGGAAGAGGAGATTCAGAGGCAACAGGTGAAGCAGAGGCACACTGAACAGAGGGCACAGCACAAGTACAAAGAATGGCTCCATAAGAAGAACCAGGAAAAACAGCACAAAGAAAAGAAGGAAAAGGTATGAAGGGGTTTGTTATTGAGCAATAATGAACGATACATACACGAGAGGGTGTGCTTTACCGTGATTATTGGCACGACAGCGTTGCTGCAGGAACGAGGCTTTAGCCTCGTTCCATAAGCAGCACTGAAGTGCCAATAATTTAGGTAATGCACACCCTCAAGTGTAATATTGCGATTACATCACAGTTAAAACCCTTAAAACGGCAACTCAATTTCATTGTAACTATTAAGTATTAACTAAGATATTCGATAGAAATTCATAATTGTCTAATGTCAGATTTAGCCACTACGACCACTACATCCCATGCAAACTGCTAGCCTCAAAACTACCTGTTGTATAATGGGCAGTTAATGCTAGAGCCCGGCCGATATATTGGCCGCTATTCGACTTTAGTGACGACATCGGTATTAGTAATTATGCAGCCATGGTGTCCCGATTTTTAACCTTTAAAAATAAAAATGTTAATGTTATGTTATGTTAAATCAAATAAAATTCAGTTTGTGTATTTTCAGGTATTTCGTTATTAGTGATTATTTTGTTTGCATATGTTTTCACTTTTCAAATAACAAATACATTGAATCAAATCTAAGTCTTTCAAATTGATTTAAAGATTTTTGACTTTTTTATCCCCTTCTTTATTTTCCCAAAATAAAATATTAAATATAGGTCAAAGAAATCGTTCAAAACATCAACGGTCTAGATCTCTCCAAAATCGGGATTGGCGTTGGACCCAAAAAGATGGCATTAGTTGCATCTAGTTAGAGCGATTCTATCTGTAGATACTGAACTGAAGATGCACTACATCTAAATGATTCTATTGAGATTCTGTTGTTGTTGAACAGGAGGACGCTGCCAAGAAAGAGGACGAGGAACGTGAACGACGAAAGAACGCAGAGAAGAAGTTTAAGGAATGGCTAGAAAATACTGATGAAAAGTGCAAAACTAGTCCCAAGTCACCATGTTACCCGAGAAGTAAGATCAATATAATAACATGGGAATTAATAACTATTAACTAACACTCTTTTAAGATAGAACACAAAGGGCAGTTTGAATAAGACTTTTTGTTTTAGTTCAGAGTTCTGTGTGACGGACGACCTGCCCACCTAATCACCAAGCAAGCTGTTTCAGGGTGAATTAAGAAATAATTTTAAAAACTTGCATTTTAATTACCTATGGCATTCAGCCAAAACAGTCAACCATGCTCCCTCCCTCTAGCTCAGGGGTTCGTTAGTTTCTATTCTATTTCCATGGTCACCTTCAGATATCCCTGCATCTTATTGCAAATCAAATCAAAATCAAATCAAACTATTTATAGAGCACGTTTAAAACAACCAAGATTGACCAAAGTGCTGTACAGAGGCAGAACAAGCAAGAAACACAATATGAGAAATATCGACAAGATCACAGGAAACATACTGTATAAGCATGACGGATAAAAACAAAGAAAGCTAAAGTAAAACAAACATTAGATGGACTCGGATGGGATTAAAAGCCAGAGAAAATAGATTACAAGGAGTGTCCATTTGTAACTTCTAAAGGTGCCATCTTCCAGTCCGCTGTTAGTGTTTAACCAATGTAAACAAATGTGTACCATTGTTTACCATTGCTTAGCATCAAAAGCCATACAGCAGTGTGTGAAAAGGAGGGAACCTTGTGTGGTCTTTCATGACTGAGACATGTTTTGAGGGGGGGATGTTTTCATTATACACAATAACACAATAACTAATGTTGAGAAAACAAAAGACACATTTGCATATGTTGGCATCCCCACAGGTTTCTATTCAAATGCATGTAGAACTGCATGTATGCAATTGTATCAGTCTGGCTTAATCTTTAAGGCTTAATGCTGCTCTAGTGAATTCCATGTCCTCAGACGTCACTCATACAGGTTTTAAAATTGAAACATATTTGATTGTGTTCACCCAGGTCCTTATGATAAAGGCTACTCATCGCCAAGCTTCTGCAACCCGATCCCATGGAAGCCGATCCACGTCCCTCTTCCAGAAGGAACACCCAAGAAGAAGACTGCTTCGCAGCAGAAATCCCAGAGTCAGTCAAGACATCGGCAATGTCCCAGTGGCACTGCTTATAGACTGAGAGACAATGTGAGGAGATGACCCAGGACTCACAGGATTTTTATAACCTATTACTTTAGGAATAATTACTGGTTATTCCTCGACTGTGCCGTATGACAAATGGGAAAGAAAACACAGAACAAAAAAACAACACTCGAGATTCAACTCACCATCATATTCCTTTGGACTCTTGTTGATCAGTGAGGCAGCTATGATCTAATGCTGAAGATGATGATGAAGTACATGCTACTTTGTCTAGATTTGATATTGTTTTGTTACATTTGGCAAGTGTAAACCCTAGTGATTAACTAGAACATGATACATCAGTGCCATATTTTTAATGAAAAGAAAATACTGTGTCTTTTAGTAATTAACTGTTGAAATGACTGTTGACGTCTGTATAATCAGAATGTCTTGCTTACATTTTGTTGATACAAAGAAAAGCCTTTCTTTGCTTGACTCGCATAGGTTGATACATTTTGAGTACAATCAAAACGCCTTTGTTTTTATTTTTTCCCCACCGTCTCCTTTCATGGCATTGTAGCAAAACACGTTCCATTGCATTTGATAAAGTACTGACAATACGGACACAAAAGACGGTGGTGACTGGCTGAGGCCTGGTGGTGGAGTGGCCCCTCACACTCGCACATTGTTCTCTGTCCAGTTGTGCCTTGTTCCCGTGTGGGCTGAGATGACGACAGAAACGAGTGTGTGGGTGGAGAGAAGCACTGGGGGAGAGGGTCTCTGTGGGACTCGCTATTGCATTCTCATCTTTCCATTAACATCTCACTGTGAAGCCAATGTATGAAGCGCTGAGGTAAAAACAATTTAATTACATTAGATTGGATTAACCCATATAACATAGGCCTGTAAAAATAAATTTGCCTGAATTTTATTTGATTTGTTTTTCGTTCTCGTTCTATACTTGGCTCCTTATCTTTTGTTAGTGACTGCCGTGGAATGTGTGAGTTGACGGCGGCAGGCAGGCAGGCTAATAATGGGGGTCTACTGTATATGTGGTTCGGCCATTATAATGTCAGCCGTGGGTTCAGAGAACAGCTGTCAAGTCAAAGGAGTCAAGTGTTTGCTGTTAGTCAAGAACAGTTCAACTGCACAGGGAGTGGTTCAGCTGTTTGCTCAGGGATGTTTGCACAGGAAGCATCACAAAATGAAAAAGGCGAGACCTTGGGGCCTGTATCGCCTTCCAGGTGTTTCTGTGAACTTTTATTGATTTCACAGAATGTGCTAGTAGGCCCGAGCTGGTGCATCGCAATGTTGTATTTTGTGGTGTTAAAATGTATGCAATCTGCAGACGTTTGTATAGAAATGGGAATAAAGAAGTTGTGGGGGAAAAAATAAAAATATCCACACAGACATCTAAATTTATTTTAAGTATGTTTTGAAACTAGACATGTCTACCATCGCATTGTACAGTAACAGACAAAGACCTGTTGAAACATTGTACTTTAATACAATTACCCTGGAAACATCGAAGACTTATAGATATTTTCCTTTTTGTATCCAACACCTGTTGTAATTCTATTTGGACGCATCTCTTGGACTGTCAATAAAGAGGTTCTGTGCCTGGTCAGATCCAATACTTTTTGCCAATGATCTCCTCAGTGCTTGTTTTGTCCTTGCTCTTCCAGTAATTAATACTCCTGACAGAGCCTGAACACACTTCACATCCCAAGATGCAGTGGTGCAGGTGGGCCAGCGACTGGAAATCACACCTACCCGGACAGGTAGGGGGTGTGTCCTACATGTACAGTGAGTGGGGGAAAGGTTTTGGGTGGGACCAGAACAGAGGTTGAGTTTAAAGGGCACATACGGCAAGAGAGCCATGCTTGAAGAATGTGGTTGATAAATGTAATGTTGGAACGGAAACAAAATCAGAATGAAGAAACAGATTTTTCTATTTTTGGCTTTGAATGCACTGTCTCAAGAAAAATGGAATGTGACTGTTAGAGCGACTCCTTTTTGAATTTTGATAGGTCATAGCTACCCATGGAATGCCTGCCTGTCTGCAATGCGCAGTATCACAGACTGGGATTTGGATTAAGCTTGAAGGATACTCTTCTAAATTCTACCACAAACAACTATATTTGGAAGATGTATTTGTATTTATATTTAGCTTTAGATGCATTGTGGAAATGTATGCAATTCTGCAACAACCTCTTACAATAATGCTGTGGATTTTCTCAGAATGGGACAAATCCTTCTGCAGTTGACATTGTGGAAAACTGAAACAAATGTACCCTTTTTGTGAACCCTTTTGTTTATGTAAATACTCACAATCATTATTGACACAACTTACAAGGAACCAGTTTCATTGCTTAAGGGCTCAAGGACTGGACCCGGTGTTCATTAGTCTGATTCTCATCTTGCGTATGACTCCCTTCACAATGCAGAACACGGGGCCAGAGCAGGAAGACTCCTTTGACTTTCTGTTTAAAATCATCCTGGTTGGAGACTCGAACGTTGGCAAGACGTGTGTGGTACAGAGCTTCAAGTCTGGCACATTTGCGGAGAAGCAGCAGAACACTATTGGGGTAGATTTTACTGTTCGTACCGTGGATATTGATGGCAAGAAGATTAAGGTAAGAGAAGTGCATTTTGTAAATGATATATGCAGTAAAATCTTTGTGTACCTGCATTCTGTGTTCACTATAATCCACCACAAATGACTGGTTGATATCACAAGGTGTAACGTACAGGAGTTGATGGCATAGCCTCCTACACCTATAAGAGTTTGGTATGTATGCTCTGTGGTCTGACCATCTGGTGCATTAACCTAAGTTAATGAAGCAAGGTTACACTCCGTTGTCTAATATTATATATATATATATATATATATAATATATCTTTGCAAATAATCAGTTAAGAGTTTTCAATTTCTTACTGTCGGCCCATTGAAGAAATAGAAGTGGCCCATTGGAAGTGATATCATTTGTGTGTGAGCTTTCTGGGCATGTGTTTATTCAACATAGACATCTTATTACCTTATAGGGTGTGGTATTTTATGTTCAGGCAAGTAATTATCAAAAAGAAGGCTGACATTTTCTTTCTTTTCTTTTACAAATTTCTTTATTGCTTTTCGAACAGACAACAAAAACAACAAATAACCACATTTTATTACAATGTTAATTATTTAAACTGAACTCACCAGAATAAAACCCAGTCTTGAACCATCCTAACCATGTTGGATCATAACCTGATCATAACCTCTTTTGTTAACGTGTCATTATAGATGCAAATATGGGACACAGCAGGTCAGGAGCGTTTCCGCACAATCACCCAGAGTTACTACCGCAGTGCCCACGGAGCCATGGTAGCTTATGACATCACACGCCACACCACCTTTGACTCTGTGCCCCACTGGATCCAAGAGGTGGAGCACTTTGGAGCTGCCAGCATCGTAATGGTACTCATTGGTGGGTAGAACGGGAACTGAATGAATGGATCAACTGACTAGTATAACTATAGTACACTGCAAAAGTGCTTCTTAAACATTTTCATTTCAAGGACTCCCCAAATTGATACAGCATTTGGCTGCAGACCCCCATTTGGAAAGATTGTTGTGCCAGGGACCCCCATGACAGATCTTTTTGTTGTTGTTTGTAGATTTAGCACATAATTCTACAGCTGTTTATAATGTGTGTGGGGAGATAGCAGTGGAGAGTGAAACCTGATCATAGTCACTTTTTAAAAAAAAATCTTCTAGCCATAGTGAAATTAAACTGTTAACAGTTGCTGGTGACAGCCTGGAGACTCCACCAAGACGCCTGGGATTACAATTGTTCTGAACAATATTTGTTGTACGATGAAGTATATAGAGCTTACATGGTGAAGCAATTATTTACGTAATTGACAGCCAATCAAATAGCTGTCCAGTGTCCACTCTGTTTGAATGTTCCACTACCCAGTCCTTTTGTGCCTTGCAGGTAACAAATCAGACCTCCATGCTCGGAGGCAGGTGTTATTCGAGGATGCATGCACTCTGGCAGAAGACAAAGGTGTGCTTGCTGCTCTGGAGACCTCGGCCAAGGAGGCCCAGAATGTGGACGTAGCCTTCAGCCTCATGGCCCGAGAGCTGATGGCCCGGAATGGCACTATTGTCACAGACGAGACCGCCCAAGACTTCCCTCACTTCCAGATAGGCGACAACTCCCATCCAATACATGGACCCATATTCTCACATAAGAAATGTGGTTGTTGAGGTAATCGAACTGCCCAAAATGGAGAAGGACCTGTGATCACACAGTGCACTTTTGTGTTGGACTGTAACAGAAGGCAGTGTACAGAAGATCAAAGGTCACCAAGGAAACACAAGGTGAAACATGTTTTATGAATGGTTTTGAGGGCATTTTATTTTTATGTAATCACTTCGTTGATACCCTTAATTCAGCGACTTACAATGAGTGAGCGAGCAAGCACAGGTCTGGTTTCTTGCTCAAAGGACACTTAAACTGGACACATTTCCTGTTGTTGGTGTTGAATCTGGGACATTTCTTTTATAGCGCAGTTCCACATCTAGGTCATATATCAGTGTGTGGATTTTCCTAACGAAGTTATCTAGATTTAAAATGTCACTTTTTTTAAAATGTCACTTTTTTGGTAGTGTTGCTCGCCTGCAGCATCGCAGGCGTGCATTAACGACGTTAAACCACCCCCTCTCGTGTAATATTGCTTAATTATAAAACAATTATTACCACGACTCGTACAGATATAGCGCCAATCTGTTTTTAGAACTCGCATCTTGTGTATACAGTATATCACAGAAATGTATGTCACTACTAACAGTTTTGTTATAAAATGACAATCTCTTTGATGTTATAAAAGTCTTGAAAAAAATACTGAACTAAAAACCCTGCTCTTCAACAGTAGGCTAGTATGGATTTACATGGCAGCTGAAATACACCAAACTATTTTAGTGCAAAAACAATAATCAAGATAATACAATGTCTGTAAATTGCAATAAATTACGTTGTCTGCGTTGGAGAACATAAACCTATTATAACATGCATTTCATTTACAGTATGATAAAATGCCTATAGCCTATATAGCTTCTTACACTTGTGTTGAATTGTTTAAAAGATACAACTTAAATTCTTGTAGTGGCTAGTTAAGGCTGAGCAACATTTCTGTTGGTCAAACAGAAAGGTAGTTGGCACTACAGTGCATCATGGACTGCAATCTGCATTCTTGGCTTATTACGGTATGAATTAGTTCCCCAATCCACTGTAGTATATTGCAAGATGCATTAGCAATGGCCAGTTGGGTTCAATCAGTCACTGTTATCCCATATTCACAGGTAAAACTGCATATTGTTACAATTTCTCTGTGATCATTATGGACACAAAATAGCTTTGCAATCCTTACAAAGCTGCTAATGTTGTTGTGACAATAATTGTTTGTCTGAGCCATTCATCTCAATAGGCCTAGGCTCTAGGGCAGGGGTTCTCAACCCGTGGGTCGCCAAATTATTTTGGGGGGTCCCCAAATTATTATTATTATTTTTTGCAACTGAAATGTGTTTGCATAGTACACATAGCACACATAGAGTACATGTATGCATAATATTTCCTTAATTAATCTGGTTTCACTATTCATTTATGATATATTTTTGCAGTCCGTTTGTATTGGGGGGGGGGGGGAACGTTGAGAACCCCTGCTCTAGGGTATATGCACACAGAATAACTCTTCCTACTTTCGGGCCCCTTCCCTACTTCCTTCACAGGTTATTGATGATACTAATGAAGGCTCTGTTCCATTCTGGTCAAAAAGAGTCAGGGAACTGCTATTGTGCATGTTGGCTCACTGGAAACACTCTACACCAGTGGGTCTCAAAGTGTCCTTGAGTGGGTTCCAAATAGCCCTGTATGGGTGTGTAACTCTAGCCTGGAAACCAGACAAATCTGCCACAGGAAAAATGGGGAGATTGGTCTGGCACTCCCCAGTTTGAATTACATTCGTCCAGAGTTGTGGGTGATCAATCAGAGCCCACTATTAAAACTGAGAATTTTTGCTGTGACGTTGGAATGTGTTTGTAAACGCCCCTTAGCAATCTTCCACACCGAAGTTGTGGAAGTCATGTCAGGCTAGTGTAACTCTGAGAATGTACAAATGGAACCAAATGGACCCATATTTGTACTCTTTCAGAGTTATGGGGGTCCTTGAAATTAAACTACCACTGTACACTAAATGGAACAGAGCCTTAATGAATTAGTTAGTATCATCGGTAACATCTGTGAAGGAAGTAGGGAAGGGGCCCAGAAGTAGGAAGAGTTATTCTGTGTGCATGGATCCTATTCATTCCAGTGGGCAGCCTTCCTGCTGGAACACGACCTCCACAGCCTCCTTCACATCCTGCACAACGAACGAGGGCTGTGTGAGTGTGGGGTCAAATCGGAAGTCTCTGTGGCCGTGGAAGATGCGATGTTCGGTTACTGGCTCCTGCTGGTCTCTGCTGTACACTCCTGTGCACACCAACATGGAGCTACAGCTCTCTGGAAGGTGGTCCCCTCCTTGCCCACAGATGTCCGGTGCTCCACCCAGTTCCGTTGGAGTAAAATCGGGGCAATCGTGGACGGTCTCGCTCTGGAGCTCGCAACCACCTTTGCCATGCTGAGCCAGCATCTTGGCCTTGGAGCGCCGAGAGGACTGGAGGTGGCGATTGTAGAGGTTGGCACCATATATGTCAGCCATGGGGTTGTCACTGTAGGGTGACAGAAAAAGATAATAAAATTAGGTTCAACTTGAATTCAAAGAGAAAACAGGATTCACTTAACAATCACTATTTCACATACACTGGCCTATATCACCAAGTAACACAGACAGGATCACTGATCATCCCCTTACGCTGTGGAGACCACTGTCGGAAAACACTTTTGGGGCACAAGTAAATCCCTTTGTTCATTTAGTTATTTATTTATTTCTAAACATTTTCCACACACAAAAATGGTCATTTTTCAAAAGAAACTTGTTTTTTTTAAGAATTCGTGAAAATAGCACAACATGTGGACATGCTGTGAGCTTATAGATTGGCTATTGTCATGTGGATCTCAGGGAAACATAACATTTCTCTTTTGGGTCTTGAGCTAAAATGTTTGGGAACCGTTAGGACTCTAGACTATAGAACCACCGATTCACTTAACCAACACTAGAGCAATGATTCACTTAAGTCTTAACATACACTATTCCACTGATTCACTATACTCGATCACTGAGTCACTTTCCCTATAGCCACATACTACACGATTACTGGATTACTTACCCTATAGCGTAGAGTCTTTCCACAGGCTCGGTCCATCCCAGATTCTCTGCCTGCTGTCTAATTAGCAGCTCAGCGTACTTATAAGTCACCACGCTGGGTTTTCCAATCAGAGCCTCATACTTAAGCTCACAGCCTGTGATCTTCTTATATAAGTTCTCCAAGCACACCAGGAACATCCCATGACCAAACCTAGGACATTTAGACATTCAATTTGGGTGAAATTATTAAATTATTCAAATATTTTATTGTCTTACAGTACATATCAAACGTACAGTGTTGGGCAATATTACTCAAGAGAGTAATATGTTACTTAATTACATATTACTCCTTTAAAAAAGGAATAGTATTATATTACTTATTACTTGGAATCAAGAGTCATATATTACATATTACTCCCCCCCCCCCACCCACCCACCCGCAAAAAAGGGATCCTACAACACAATCTGTTCAGTCAGCTTCTTTTAGAACTGAATCCAATTGTTTTGAATAAGAAGAAGAAGAAGAGTCACCAATCAGCACGAAAGAAAGAAAAAAAACGCATGGATGCACCTGGGACGTATCCTCAGTGATGTATCCCAAGGTAATCTAGGTTTCGGGGCTCTCGAACATCATACCCCTCACTCAGGTGACCCAGCCGGGGTGATCAAGTCCCGACTTACGTCCCAGTAGCTACCCTCGATCAGTCCCATTAGGGAAAGACCAGGGCCACACAATCCGTTGCTCTGGAACTACTCTGCCGGGACTGGGAGGTAGATCAATCTGGCACATGGAAGGATTAGGCTCTGTGGGTTGACTCCTGTCCGGGCCCCTCCTACGTCTCACCAGGTCCACTCCTGCTCTCACCAGGTGCTGGGAGTCTGGTGCGTTGCACCAGACTCCCAGCAGCAGGGACTTCATTCAGGAGTGGTGGGTTCTGCAGGCTCCACCTGAGTAACGGTGGTGCTGCAGGCTCCGCTTGCGGAGCCAAAAAGGCTTTTAAATGAAATGTTCTCAAACGGTAGCCAACAAATCCTGAGTAATATGTAATACGTGTTTTACAAAGTAATTGGTATAATTTACTGGGTAAAGTAATAATATTACAGTAATATATTACTAGTCTTGTTACTACCCAACACTGCAAACATAATATTATGCACATACAACATGAAGCACTTGGTGGGATGATTTTAAGCAAAACTAGATAAAGTGCCCCTGGGGGCACAGGTCTCCACCAGGGCAGGTCAGGTTGTGGCCTCCTGGTGGCGCTATAATAGGCCAATGTGCAAAGGGTGCCATTTCTTCTTACTCCTTGGATGGCAATTGGATGATTTGAGGCATTTTGTTCCAAAAATGTGTTTTGCAAAAATCCACCTGTTGGTGGTGCTATAACAGGCCAATGTGAAAAGGGTGGGATATATTCCTCAGCCTAGTAGGAAAGTCTGTGAAAGATTTCACGTAAATTGCATGCTTGCCATTCCGGAAAATTTGGGGCAGAGGTTCATCGTTGGCATTCAGGGAGTGTTTGTGCAAAATGTGGCACTGACCAGCTTAGCGGTACCGGAGATTAGCTGGTAACAGACGGACAGACACGCACACACGGACTCACACACACACACACACACACACACACACACACACACACACACACACACACACACACACACACACACACACACACACACACACACACACACACACACACACACACGGACGGAGTGCAAAACATACTCTCTCCCCATGCCTTCGGCCTGGTGGAGACAACCAGGGCCATGCAGATTTAAGTGTGGATGAACTGGCACTCACAAACCTGGGACTCTTGGCTTCAGCCATCCACAGAAGGTCCATATTACAGGCCAGGACTGGGATGTGAGGATACTGCAGAGAAGTCAAAGCATTTCCTGGTTTCCCATTGGTTAGTAGGACATCTGTGATAAGCTGGAGGTTGGTCTCCCATCTGACTGGCTCACCAAAAAGGATGACAGCTGTAGCATGACCCAGAAATAGAGGAAAAGCAACCCAAACATATGTCAAACAAATACTTACAGAATAACCACTAAACATTACTGTAATCAATCAAACCATACCTTCTATTGGAGGTAGACTTTTGGTTGTCATAACCTGTAAAACAGATACTGCCCGGTAGAATTGTATGCCCATTTTGTATGTAAAACATGTTAATTGTACATCATTAATGGTTTCTACCTTATTACTTACATCATCTGTGGGTCTCCTATTGTGGTCCACCACATCCAGAAGAGGATATGCCTCTCTCAACATATCTATGGTTATAACGTTCTTAAAGCCTAAACTGGAGTTTATCATGTTAAAGTCAAACACAGAAGAGCAATGTAAATGTAACAATGAAAGTGAAACGTCTGAGAGCAAGCATCTACTTCTACTAACACCCCTACAAGTTCTCTATCAGGAATTTGGTATACAAATTAAGTCATATTTAAGTACAAAATAAATAATAGAGAATCATTCATACTGTATATCATTCCGTTTTCTCCTTGTATCCCAGGGTAGGGCACACCAGAATAAACCTGAACTGGTCTCAGGTTTATTTATAACAGGATACTTGTGAGCCGTTTCTTCTACAGGACCCTGTCCTGATATCAGCACACACATGTTGTGGAATTTGGTGAACATTCGCAAGGGACTGTGGGACAGCATCACCTGTTCTGGGGACACCTGATGATAGTAGAAGTCAACAAAATAATTGTCATTTGAGATTAAACAATATGGTATTAATTTACATTCATTAATTAACAGTACCCATACCTCTACTTCCAGCAGATGTGACAGCTGTTCTGCTTTGGTCTGTCTCATGCAGTTCCCAGCATTGGTCACAAATACCACAGGCACCTTATATTTCCCTGTTCGATCCACCAGCTGCCTGAAGCATTGCTTGGCTGCAGGGATGGGTGTCCTGCCACGCACCAACACCCCATCGATATCAAAGAGCAACCCAAATGACTTGTGGGCCTGAGAAAAGAGGTGCAGGGCTTGTTCAATTCTCATTCTGACTTTTAAATTCTTTCTAAATGATGACGTCACACAATCACCTCATGAACTGTATGTTTACATCTCTGAAAAAAGTTGTTTTTATCTTAATTATCCTTGATCATGTTGCCACTTCCACCGTTATTTTGGCCATAACCACGTTATGTTTGATTCAGTAGGGGTATTTTGCCCTCATTAGAATCAGGACGTATGACAATGTTATAGCCTACAGTGTACAGTAAACTACACTATACCATTACTGTATCTCTGGTCCAGTGATCAACTTCTAAAAGTGACAAACAGGACCCTATAATGTCCCTATTTCTCTAGTTATAAGTTAGCCCAATGTGAGAGCATGTACAGTATAATAATAACAATGAATATTGACTCATCTAACAGAAATCTTCTAGAGGTGCCCCCCTCTAGAAGATTTAGTTAGATGAGTCTGTTACTCTGTTTGTACAGGTCTATATGGGGGTCCCTGGCTGGCACAAGATGTTGTCAGTGTACCCAAACAAGAAACAACACTCACACACAGATAAGTATGCATAATATAACAGGTCAGTCTGGCAAGAACAGAAGTTGAACCATGCAAGATTATAGTGTCCATCAAGAATCACTTTGTCAATGTCCCTATGTACTTACATACATAAAGTTTATGAAATGCCGTTCCATGTCAACACAACATAAACAAACTGCTAGTGGCAAACGTGTTATAACTTACATAGCTGTAACTTCGTGAAGAATTCCAGATGTTCAGTAGTTCAGCAGCTCCATTACAGCTTGACAGCTTCTTAATCCCACCAAACGTCAAACACTGCATTCTTTGCATTTCCCCAATACAAACAGCAGTGAACCCGGACGATCAACAGTGTATGTAGTTTACAAAAGTTAGCCTTCTCTAAGTTTCCCCATTCATTCATTAACAGAGTAGATCAGCAAAAGCATGATTGTGAATAAGTTTCGTTTCTTGTTGGACGGCTGGATCTGGTCATCTGGATCAGTTGACTGTTGACTCACTCATATCATATCTGCCATCGTAAATACAGTGAGTGTACGTGGTGCTAGCTCATGCTAACCTTAGCTTACTGTATAGGCTACTGTATACGAGGACGCATGCGCAAAGGCACAATGACATTTTTTATTTATTTTTGCTGTAAAGTTTCAGGTTCCTTGCCATAAAACCTGTCAACACTTTCTGAACCACAGAAGAAATTGCTTTGTTTTGACACACCACCTATCCTATTTATTTTTAACCGTAACTGATTTTAACCAAACTCGTTTTTGCTCTCTGTTTAATGGTGTTTTCTTATACGGAGCTTTGTGTGTGGCTGGGTCACCTGTGTCCGAGCACGAAAATATAGCGTTTGGTTGGTTTTCACCACCAAGTGTCTGTTGTGCAGCCTAACACACACACACACACTCACATTAACTGTATACTATGATGATTTCGGGTGTGACAGTACAGTACAGTACAGGGACCCCCCACATGGTAACTGTCATTTCTCAACCGTTTCGGACACGGGGCGGCTCGCCGGAACCGGCCTGGCTCCCTAGGCGCGTACCTGGGGGTCTGGATGTTCTGGGGACGGGACTTCTCGGCCCATTCGGACCCGGGTTGGCTTGCCGGAACCGGGCCGGCACACTGGGTGCATTCCATGGTGCATTCCTATGGGTCTATAAGTTCCAGGGACCCCCACACAGACTTGCACCACTCACTTCACATGGGTGTGATTTTTTTTAAACAGACCTTTTTTCTTTTTAATACTGTTTTTGTTGTCTGTGCAAAAAGCAATATATTATATATATATGCGCAATACCTTGGACCCAATTGAGAAAATAAACATTAATACATTAAAATGTATTAATCTGTTGTCCACTACTTGACTGACAATCGATCACGATCCCAATAATTTGGTTCTTTAATACCATTCTGTCCATAAGCATACGGAAATCAAATCATAGCTTATTTGTGAATGAATACTATTTTTAAAGGGGCTATTTTGGAAATTCATAATTATGGGAGTATAGCCTATACATCAGGACATGTACAGTAGGCGTATCTAACAACAGTGGCTTTATTAACTCACAAGTGTGTACTCCCAGGGTCGTGTTCCATATGACAGATGGGTTTTATACCGTTATAATGAAAAGCCAATCTACTAGTTTAGTAGTTGTAGATAGACAGTTTCCGCCTATTACCTACCCAAAATAGGAATGCCAGGTTAAAAGGTGGTTAGAGCATTTAAACCTTTGAACTGGTAAATGACTGCCATCGTTGCCCGTCTAATGTTGAATGCACACTTTGTCAAGCTTATGTTAAACTGAAAATAAAAGATCAATTGCCTGTTTATAATCTTATTGTACCACAAGACCAAACCAATTCAGATAGAAACTTGGCTAGCTTGGCCGTTTAGAAATCTACCCTGAACTTATGATAGTATATTCATGTATCTTTTAGGTTGGATTAAAATGACAGTTTCTGAACCTTAACCCACCAATTGCTAAAATATAGCTCTTCTAGATGCACACACAACACTACTATGTATTCATCTAATTAGTAGTGATGTTTTAAACAAAATAAACATCTTTATTGATTAAAAACAGCAAAACGGAATTCCACAATCAGTAGAAAAACAATTGGCCAACAAAAAAAGAATGAATCTTGCATAAATAAAGTATTATAGAGTATCTACAGTACAGGCTGATTCTACTTATAACTAAACCGCAGGTCATTTTCCAGCCCATAGATCTTAGCCTTCAGATTCATCAACTCTCCCTGAACCTTCTTTGTCCTGGAATTGGTCTGACGGACCTCATGCAGGATAGCCAGGTCCTGGTTAGGCCCAATGTTCAGAGTGACCTAGAACATAAGATATTAATTATACAGAATTACAGATTCATATCATGAGTTGAAAATGATATATGTATCTAAAATCTAAATCCTGGATAATTTGAGAGTGACAAAGGACCTCCAACATGCATGTGTACCTTGAGGAGCTGTTTCTCAACACCTTTGAATTTTTGCCTGAGAAGTTTGATGTCTGTCTTGTAGCCCTCCACTTCCATGGTCCTCCTCTTCTCCAGTGCCTCGTAGCGCTGTGTCATCAGCTGAAGGCGATTTGCCATCTTGCCGGAGCGATCCTGCACGAATAAAGGGTTTTTATTTGGCGTTAAACTGCAGCCACAATTCAATTTCTTGGGCATAAGCTAGGAGGACTCAATTATCTGTTTGTTGTACTGCACTTGTAAAGCACAGACTTGTTTTTACAAGCAACCTGCTGAAGAATGTTACTACATCATGGTACGACAAATAGCCAATACAAGCCTTACAAAGCAAGCTTTGTAGGGCTGATATGTTTGAAAAGGATTGTCTGTATTGCCAGGGTGAGGGTATCAATGTGTACCTTGAATATCTCCCTGCCCACGTCCCCCTCCTCTCTGATCTGTGCCAGCTCTGTCTCTAGAGTGATGCACTGTTCCCTGTACATCTCAGCCAGACGGTGGGCCTGCTTCAGTTCCTCCTGCATCCCCTGAAAACATGGATGGCATAAAGTTAGCACTTCACAATAAAAACAGACCTTGTGGTAAACTGTATTCTCAAAATACCACACAGAGGATGCCAGTATTTACTATTTTCATTGTAATACAATGTGGCCGGTTGGGGGCAGCTTGTGGTGATTGACAAGTAGGGTGGGCGTGTCTCTTGCGTCAACATGAATTTCAGTGTCGCCAGAAGGCAGTTGGAACAAACGCTTCCGTATGCGGTTGCAGCAAACCATGTCACTTGAGAGAGAGATGCTACGTGGGAGAGAGTTGCGACTTGCGAGCAGTGTTTCATTCTAAAGTGTTTGGGTGAGTAGCCTTAGCCTAGAGAGTAGCTTGCTTCTGTGATGTCGCTAAGTTTGACATGCAGTATGGTTCGTTAACCAAACTGTGAATGGGTTCTCCCGTAGGAACGGCAGGCAGTTCCGACGAGGAATGGAGAGGAAGCAGTGGGTTAGCAGCTTGTGCTGCAAAGGTATTTCTTATTTTCCGGTTATTTGCAATGTGTTCCGTGGGGATAATGTTTTATGGTAATGTTAGTAACGTAGGCTTGTCATGGTTTCCAGTGATGCAATGAGATCTGCCTGCCAGTGTAGTGGCGTTCTCCACACTGAGGATAGTGCAGTCATTCAGTGATGTGTAAGTTCTCTCTCTCTCTCTCTCATTAGCGTTGAGGTGTTAGTTTGTATTTTCGGGATGTGTATGATTAATCCAAATATACCTAAAAGGTCATTTAAATGTGGTTACTTCTAGCGAGCAACATGCTGTATGGGAACTCACACCTATGTGTTCATTGACTCAACGTGCACTCATCTGTAGCAGTTTGTATCTTTGGCGAGTCCGTAGTTCATAAATAGATAGCCCAGTTCATGCTGTATATTCATTGGTTTGTTTTGTTTTGCACATTTGTGATCACGATTGGTCACTGCTTTAGCCTTACACTGAATCAACTTACAGTAATTCCGAGAAGGGGTTCAGTTGGTTAGGGAGAGTATGTATTCATGTGTGGTTTAACCTGTTGCTACTTTTATTGTTAACCTTGTGATAAATTGCTTGTAATAAAGTCTATATTTTATATTTAACATTTTCCAATAAAGATTGTATATTTTAATAATAAGTCTGTGGTCCGTCTAGTGTGTATCTATAGCCTCTGGTTACAACAAGATGGCATAAATTAGCAGAAGAATCAGCCCAAAAGGCCTGCACATTACTATTTAAACTATTGATTCAGGGTATGAATGAATGTCCTGCTTAACAAACACAAACCTTAAGCTCCTGTTTGTGTGTCTGCTGTGAGTCAGATTGAGGCTGGGTAGTGAGCAGTGTAGTGATGCTGGGCCTGGGCCGTAGTCCTGGCTCATGATCACTGCCAGACCTGGCCCTCCTCAGACGCTCCTGGCAGGAGTCTAGTTCCCTTAGCAGACGGTCCTTCTCCACCATCCAGCTCTTCTCATGTGCCCGTGTGTCAAACTTCAGCTGCAGGAAATCCCTTGTGCTCTCATAGAGCAGGGTCTGTGTATTCTTAAGTCTGAGGTAGGACAACATATTCGTTTTATAGTTATTAATAACTGGTAAATCTGACATACTGTGTTAAACTATTAAAACCAGGGGAAGCATCCGTGTCATTTTAGATTATTGCGTTGGCTATTCAAAAATAGCAAACATACAAGGTTATAGAGCGTCACACTTTGTGCTGCGATGCAAGCTTGTAGATCTGCCATTTGTGAACATTTTTGAAAAATCTTGAAAGTGGGAGAACTACTGATTCAGAAGGTATTTGTAGAATTGGCAAGAAAAAGATTGCCGAAGCAGACAACCACTCAAACACTCCAAGCCAGCACTCAATTCGTTTGTCGTCTACCGCTTGCCTGATTCCATGTGAATGCAGCATAACAGACAATAATTAACTCACAATTTAACATTTTAAACCTATACATGTTTGACCCATCATTCTGGAAATGTACAAAGATAATAGATAAATAGAAAAAATATTAATTGAATACAAATATGGGAAGGAGACCTTGGAGACACTCCAAATTAATTGTATCAGTTCTCTCATTTCAGAACTTTAATCACTAAATAGTTGAATATCAAATGTGGCTGATAAAGACCTTTCGGATGCTCTGTCTGGAGTGTATGAATCCAGTACACAGTAACACTCTGTCCCTATCGCCCCCTCTTTTCAAGGGGTTCACAACTTATCCGTGGTACCATAAATAGTCTCCTTTTTTATATCTTTCAAGGTGATAACAGTTGACACCTGTATTCAATTGTACTTGATTGTATCACATATAAATACCTCACTTCCTGTTGTCTTGTCACAACGCTGAGGAAGGCCCAATAGGCCAAAACACGTTCGCTGTCTGTCCGTCAGAGGTAAATAAATAATGTGAAAAGGACAAGCATTGAGTGCTGGCTTGGAGTGTTGGAGTGGTTGTCTGCTTCTTTCTAATTTGTAGAATTGGCCTCAGGTCTGGGTTTTAAAAGACTAAGTCTAAACTAAACTAGCATCTTTGCTAAATCCGGTGTGTTTACGTTGCATCCTGCATCCATATGTAATGTCCATTAATATGCAATATCCCATCTAAATAAACAAAAAAGGTCAATTACAATACAGTCATTATTAAGTCATTTTACACTTGGTTGCATGGTGAAAATAGCCGATCTACAAGCTCACAACGTTGTGAGCTTGTAGATCAGCTATTTTCAGCAAGTGTAAGATCTGTCATTACGACAGCATCAAGGCCCACCAAAATACATTTTAGTCGACTAAATCAACTGCAGGTTTAGTCGACAGATTTAGTTGACTCAATTGATTCAAAAGTTCTATGACAAACTAAAATCAAATTTTGCTGCCAAAAACAACAGAGGCGTCTGATCTGTCAGATACATGATAAAAGAAAGACCCACTTGTCATTCAGAGCAGTGATGCGGTCCTGGTCTCTCTGGTGCTGCACCTGAGCCTCCTCCACGTGGATCCTGCGCTCGTCCAGCAGAGACTCCACCTGCTCTTTGGACAGACGGGTTTGCTCCTCCATCTGAGCCTGCAATGCCTCTACCTGCCAAGGTAAGCCACAACAACACACTCAACTCCACAACTGGCTAGAACAACAGTGTGCATAAATTACCACAGGTTTAGTTCAAATGGAAAATGGTGCATTTATATAGCGCCTTTATCCAAGGCGCTTTACATAGATTGTGCATTACATTTACACACACATTCATACACTGATGGCGGCGGAAACCATGCAAGGCACCAACCAGCACATCAGGAGCAATTAGGGGTTCAGTGTCTTGCTCAAGGACACTTCGACACCAACTCTGGGGGAGACTGAGACTTTAAATAAAAAATAAATAAAAATTAAAGATTGTTGGCTATAATGACATGCCCAAAATAGGTACATTAAGTCGATTTACTTGAAGTGGTTAAATGCATTGCATAAAACTGTTCGCCAGTCACTGACAAGGCTGAGTACTTCACAATCTTTCATTCTAATTGTTCATTCAGGCTATGTTTCAGTTCAGTAAAGACAACAAATGGGCCATCAGCCCCACCTAGTGACGGCAGGTAAAACACATGATGTGGAGCATGTACTTAAAATTAGACTTTTGTTCATGTAAATATACAGCTACTAATCTATACGCCCATGTGGTAAAGCTTATATAGGAAAGACAAAACAGACATTAAATCATGCATTGCAGAGCACAGAAGTAAACAAAATTGCTCATGAAAAAAAAAGAGTGGAGAACTTTAAGAGACACACATCACAGTATCTCCTCAAATGTCTCCACTTTGGCTCGGGGGTGAGGGGATAATATTGATAACCTCTTACTAAAGAGAGAACTGTAGTGAGTCCATTAGACTCAATGAAGAGTTTGACAATAGATTTGCTTACGAATGTGATTTGGTATTTGTGTAACACAAATTGTGTTTAAGGTGTTTGCACACTGGTCCCAATTTCAGATTGACCTCACTTTATGTCAATTACATTTGCACACTGCTGCCGAATATTTCATCAATTTTTTTCGGACCGGGGTCAATTTATTCCATTTTCCGCAGCTCTCTAGAGGGGTGTTGGGTGGCACCAGGATGACAGCTAAATGATAGCCTACTACTTTCGGATCCGCAAAACACAGCGAAAAAACACACCAGTGTGCAACTACCTTTACCGTATAGAAGAGTGTGTTATGGACTAATATTAATGATGTTTATCGATAGCCCTCCTGTATACATTAATTAGCACATTCTCAAGATATGTAGCCTACTACCAAAGCTAAGTGATGAAATTAGGTCATAAAAGATGTAGAACTTGAACTTAGACAAACAAACACACACATCAATTACACCCCCTTTAAGGGACACGTGATGAAACCAGATCTAATTCTTTAGTTACCTGTAGTAACAACGTTTGATTGTCATTTCTGCGTTGTTCCACACTTTCTCCATTTAGCCCCTCTGCTGATTTTGTCTTCCTACTTTCTGTTCAAAGAGACAAGACAGAAATGGTACTGCAGTCAGGTGAAAGACTACTGTGAATACGGTATTCCACTTTTTACTAATCTTTCCAACAGATCTGCCTTTTTTTTTACTTAGATATTTGATGTACAGTAGATGGAAAAAAGCAGTCCATGTACAGAGTCAAATCAGGTCCCGTTTAAGTCCCGTTAACACACGTGGTTAAAAACTCCCTTATTTGTCACCTGTAGAACATAGCTTTATTGTCATTTGCAAAGCAAACACTGGATATGTATTTAATGTTGAAGCAATGTATAACAACAAAAATGACCAGTAACTAACTAACTACTATCTAAAATGAGTCTATTTTGATACACCTGGAACAAAAGAAAACAAGAATGTGGATCAAACCTTTAATGGATCCAGGTCTTTGTTTTGTTGGCCGAAGATTTAAATGTTCTTGAATCCTGGGCTCAACCTTCTTCTGTGGGATGGTGACCTTAAATATAGTTATGAGATTGATACAGTTCTGGTCAAATAAACCACTTCAAAGTGTTATTAGTAATTATAAGCAATGTAATGCCATTTTGAGTGAGGACTAAAAGGCATGATATGTCATACTCTACTCACTGTATATGATATGACTATATGTTTGGATTTTATAACTTAATAATATTATGTTTTTATTTTTATTGAACTACTATAATGACAATTATAAACTATTTATGTACACACCTTATGTGGGGGGTCTCTGTGGAAGTATGTAATTTCTCCCACATCAGGACCCACCAGAGCGAGGAGGTGCTGGATTTTTTTCCTATCCTCCAACTCTCTGTACACATAGGCCTCTCACAATTATTACACAATCACCTTATCACAATTATTTGAGATAATCAAATATTTTGCATAATTGTCATAATCCTCATAACCAACAATGACATGCTTGTAGATAAGCTAGCCTATTACCGCTGTCTTTTAAATTTTTTACGTATAAAATGTTTAATGTGTCAGTAATTTCTTCATTCGTCATATCTGCCCTTGCAATTCGTGATTATGAAGACTAAAAACTAAACTGAAATTTAAATCGAGCTTGTAGATCTGCTATTTTTCAATAGCTAAAGTATAACATAATGCTATAAAACACTAAAAGGGGTTCCCGTCCAGAATGGGTTAAGGGGTTGCAGGTTACATAGATGTTCAGCCCACCTGATCTTTAGTCTGTCATTCTCTGCATACAGTCGCAGGGACTGTTCTCTCTCTTGGAAAAGGTAGACTTGCATGTCACTCAGGGCCTTTTGCAGCTCCGAGATCTCTCCTTCCCGCTGGCGCACATCCCACTGTAGCTTGTGCTTTGGAGAGGACAACAGAGAGGAAGGTACTAAGAAGCATTATACACGTCAGAGCCATCTAATAGAAGAGTTACGATACTGAGGGGGAAGAAACCGAGTGCTCGAGCTCTGTTCATGCAGCCTGAACTGAGTCAAGCTGGAGTTAGAACTACATTGTTTTCAACGAGGGCGGCGCACATAAAAGCCATTCTAAGAATGTGTGCAACATGACAACTGTTTTAAAGTATTGTACAGTAACAAATAAAGTCTATTTAATGTTTATGTCGTACGATTACAAAACAAAATAAAGGGATTTAAGATCATTAAAGCTGGGCTGTTGCCTGAGTCCAATGTATTTCTGCCTACTTCCGGTCCAGGACTTGTCCCAGTTGGTTGTCCCTATTCTCAATAGAAGTCTATGTAAGAGTGGCCCCATGAAGTGAACGCAGTTTGCGTAACTCTGTATCTATCTATCTAGTGTGTGTATATCTAAGGCTCTGATACACACACACTCACATCTCTCTCTCTCCCTCCCTGTAGAACGGTGAGTAGAACTGCAGCTACAAGCAACAAAGACATCTCCGAAACATTTCTTATTACCTGATCATCTGTGATGCCTTTGTATTTCTCCAACATCTGCACCAGCTCCACGTGCTCGTCGTCGAACTGGGCAATCTTCTGTCTGTAAAACTCCAGCAGCTCTCTGGATGGACGTAAACACGCCAGGCGCTCATTGATGGGGGGAAGCGGGGAGTCAGGTTCCTGACCGTGGGTACGATTGCTTGATCTGAAAAATTAAAGTGCAGAGGTCTGATATTACATCAAATCGACATTAATCTGGTGTGTGTGTGTGTGTGTGGAATACAAAACTGCTCGCCCCAATTCCAACTCGCCCCACGATCACCCCAACCGCGAAGAACGGTCACCCCAAAGCCCGGCGAAGTCGCCCTAAAATCTCCAGCGAAGTCACCCCCAAAGAGAGCTGCAGAAAGGGATTTTTACCTGTACTATATTTTACCTGTATTTTGAGATTTTTCCTGTAGTTTTAAACAGAGAGAGAGATTTTTCCTGTACTTTTAAACAGAGAGGAGAGAGAGATTTGTACCTGTACTTTTGGGGGCTAGACAGAGAGGAGGTAAAGTGTCTAGCTATAGTGAGAGTGGAGGTGGTCATCAGCCCCTTTTGTTTGAGTGTACTGGGTCGTTACTACAACAACAACAACTGTAGGAATGTAACCATTTAGTTGGTGGCGCTATAACAGGCCAATGTAAAAACGGTGGGAACGCTACAGAATCTGGAGGAGTAATATCAAAAAATGCACACGGACAGAGTGCCATTCATTACCCATGCATCAGTTGAACAACAACAACAAACTGGTTCTAAATGTTCTAATATGAGAAATAAGGTAAAATAAACATGGAGTGCAGGTTCTAAATGTTCTAATATAAAGAAATAAACATGGGCGAGATATCCACACTTTGGGGGGAGCTATCCACGGCTTTGGGGCGACCGGTCATCACTTTTCGAAATTCCGGTGCGACCGTTCTTCACGGGGGCGAGTTGGAAAAGGGGCGACCGTACCTGTTACGTGTGTGTGTGTGATGCCAGTGTGCACTGTGCAATTAAATTCATTTCAAAGTGTTTGAAAGACTACAACAAGCCAAACATTAAAACCCAATTTTGTTTAAATCTCTGTCAGATACAACTTTGTTCCCAGCATTGGGAGATTATTAAATATCATAGTAAAGAAACAACTTAAGTGTTAAAAAGTTGGCGCTATAACAGGCCAATTCCTGTTTTTAGCTATAACTGCATCAATCTGTATACAACTTATGTATGCACTCCCTAGAGGCCATGGAAAAACATTGTCCCTGCATCCCTCCACATCTGCCGGTTATAGCGCCACCATGAGGCCGATTTCTGCTAAACACATTGCTTATGCACAGATTTCATCCAAATCTCACGCAAATCGGTACACATGTTCTCTGTAGTCATGTGATCAAGACGAGTATGTTGGATTTCTCAGATTCTACACTGATTGGCTAACATTGCCAAAGTTTTCAGGAGTGGCCCGTGGCTCCTCCTGGTGGAGACCTGTGCCCAGAAGAGCACTTTTTCTAGTTTCCATTGGAGAGCCTCCAAAAAATGTATGGTGTTTTGTCTTTTCACTTAAGTGGGATTACCTTTGTGGCACAGCACCTCTTGTTGGTGATTCCATCCTATATCTTTGCTGAAAACAAAGGTGGAAAAGATTATGTAGATCTTCAATATGTACTAATGGTGACTCTTGAGAGTGTCACAGTTTATAATGTAACTTAGCGACAGCTTCTGTGGAGGGTCTGGATACAGAATACATTAGTGTGTGTGTAACAAGAGATCAGATCGTGTTCATGCTTTCTGAATGGATCAACACAACAGATGGTGAGCAGCAGCACTACTGTGGTCCATGGGTATATGCCCCTATACGTACATACTGTACGGTGTCGCTTGCTAAAAAAAAAAGGGAACAGATCTACAAGCTATCAACGTGTCACATTGCGACACGTTGATAGCTTGCAGATCTGTTATTTGTTTACTACCAAGAAGAACCTGATTGATGCATTTATGGTGATAGGCTTGGATGTTTTACATCATGGCTATGCCGTTACTATGGACTGGGCGCGGGGCTTTTAAAAAAATACCCGGGGTTTACTTTTCAGTGTTTTTCTTAATTAGAAGAGATATATATAAGTTAGAAGAGATTTTCTGTGTTCATTCTCTGAGAAAATAGTATAAGCAAGCATGTTACAGTTACACTGGCCTGGACTTTATTAAGAAATTGAAATTAGTCGAAAGGCTTTCTTGTGCTTTGAACTGTTTTCATCCTCGATTCCTCGGCGAAGCAACAAGTGCTCGTGCTCTGTGCTCTTTGTATGCCACTAAATGAAATCAATCAAGCAATCGATCAATCAATCAAAAAAGCGTTTAATGCATTTAAACGTATTGTTTAAATGTTTGTCGTTTTGGAGCGTTGTTCTCTACTTCTCTTACCTCCACTGTTTCTTGTTGTCGTTGTTGTGAAGCGTTTGAACACCGGAAGTTTACATCTGTGTCGTTCTTCTGGGGAAAGCGTAGAATACTCGGTAGTTTTGGTCTGGGTTATACTGCCACATAGTGGCACTTACTGTGTAGGGAGAGGGCACATATGGGAGCGATACATCATGTGTGATACTGATTACTATATATATATATATATATTCACTCAACACAATTTACACAATATCAAAATAAAAATAAATAAATAAAAATAGCCACTCAAACACAATTCATTGGTAGATTGAAATTTAGACTTTCTTTGACTCGTTTTTCTTTTTGTGTTCATTAATACAAAGATTATATAATAGCTTTCTGGTCCAGTCCAGAGCGCAGACTAGACCAGTCTGTCGTCCCCACCAACATGAAAACACAAAAGAGTGCATCCATTTTAGCCTTTAGCCTGTTTACATTTCTGATTAATGAATTAAGTATTCAATCAATCAATCAATCAATAATTGATCTAGTGTAATGTTTTTTATTTTACCAATGTGTTATTCAGGATTCGCTGTTGTGTCGGCAGCAGGCAGCTGATAGGACCAGCGTGTCAGGGACACTGGGACACCTATCTCATTAGTCAGTCAGCAGCAGAGCAGCCTGAGAGCAGCAGTCAGTGAGACTACACACACACAGACACCCACTACAGTGACTCCATTCTGCCAAATATGGAACGTAAAGTTGCCCGAGAATTCAGACACAAGGTAAGATCATTTCAAGCCCTACCGTCGATGACCACTACTATGACTAATACTGTAATACAGTAATTCTCCTCTTAAAACAAACTTATACGGTGCGGTAGCCGGTAGGGCAGCGCAGCGAACAGGACGGTTGTACAGGTGTTATACTTGGGCCTGACCTAGGTTACTGTGTAAACAGTGGCTTTGACAGTTTCACATTTTAGTTAATTAGGACGGTTCTGTTTAACTATACATAGGCTACCTGTAGCCTGTTTGTGTAATATTAATAGGCTATAACACAAATACCATAGTCTAGCTATTTCCTGTAACACAAACGCAATAGACCTACATTGGGCTTACTGATCATTGGGCTATATGTTATTAATTAACTGCCCTAGCATAATCTATAAATTCCCCCGCCGGACACATCATTTAATAAATTGGCATTTAATTGAATACATTGTTGAGAACAAGCTGGTAAAAATTGGTTGCTTTTGGTTGCATATTACTTTCATAAAAGACATACAGAATGGTCCACATCCCTGTAAGGTAAAGTCCTGGAGACGGTCATTTTGTGAGTAAAAGAGGAAGGGAAGTAGGGAACATGATATGTTCAGGGCGTTTTCAGAGACCATGCAAGGGTATACACTGTACATGTGCATGGTTAGCAGTCTTATTAGTCTTCACAAAGGGCAACAATTGATAATTCAGTGTCAGAGATGAGCAGCTAAGCGGAATAGATTGGAGAGTTACAGCAGCAATTAGAGGGTCTGCCTCACTGAGAGAAGAGGATAGCAGAACAACAAGGCATTGTTCATGATGGTGACATTGGCTACTCTCACTCTATCCCCCTCTTCTATTTACACGATAAGGTTGATATGGACTGAAATGATGAGTGATTTAAAACGGGCTACCAACGGGCTTGCAAATGAATGTTGCATCTCTCACTGTAACTGCCCTGTCTTATGGTTCCAAAGTCTGCTCCTCAGTGCCCTGTGTGTGTGTGTGGTAGTCTCCTTAATTGGTCTGAGTTGGAGAAGTTTATGACACCCATAAAACCAGCCATACACACCCACACAATGACACACACCAACCTCATAACCACACCACATAGTAGGCAAACTAGGCATATAAGCTGTATAGATAGGTCATTAGTTGTTCACCTACTTTGCTCTCACACTGGCATCCTATACTAATGCTATGGATGCCTCAATCGATGCATCTTCATATCGAACAAAAATAAAATAAAATCACACCCGTGTGAAGTGAGGGGCGCTCTAATCAATTATTGACCATATACCAACCTTGAAAATACTTTAGTTACGTCACCAATAATGGTGGTCCCTTATTGGCCAAGGGTTTCCACCAACATACCGACAGCTGATTTGCTCAGACACATATGACGTAAATTCTACATTCATTGTCAAATGCATTTAGTGTTAAGAGTTAAGACAGAATCTACACTAGCTGTTTATAGGAGGGGCTAGCACCCCCGTGTGAAGTGAGGGGTGCTCTTATCATACATCATCTCATTCTGGCCAATCACAATTTGCGTCCTCACTTTTAATTTATGTCTTCACTTTTCTGTCCTCACTCAGTATGTACTTTGCTCAGCCAATTAAATCATCGCCATGGGGTGATCAGCCAATCACAAGCCAATGTTTGTGTTTACACAAACCCGGAAAGCTGGGCATACGCCCCTCAAAACAAAAAGCACAGAGGCCCTCTAATGTAATGGGGGCAGCAGTGGCTCAGGAGGTATAGAAGCCGCTTGGGAAATGGATGGTCCCAGGTTTGTGTTGAAGCAGATGCAACTGCCTTCTTCAGGGTGTATATAATATCACTACAATGGGAGTTATTATGGGACTGCAATGTCATCATCATGTGAGGTGTGACACCGTTACTCATTTCTATCTCACAATCCAATACATTTGTACACAGTAAAATCCAGATTGTTAATTAAATTCTGAGAAATGTTTGTGTGGTTGTGTTTGAGTGAGAGCATTCTGCAATCCATACATTTGTGTTCACTCACTCACTCACATCCAGAGGTATGCAGGGCTTGACATTAACTTTTTGAGGCACTTGGAAAATGACAAGTACATTTCCCAGTCACTTGTCCGTAGCACGAGCACACACAAATACATTGTAAATCACCAGGTGATTTAGTTAGTTACTAACTGTTAGTTGGTTTTGGTGAATACTGAATACATGATTAATATTCTCAGTTTACAAGTTAATAGCCCTAGAATGTCTATGATTTTACATACATTTGAAGGTTCGGGCAGAAAACGTGTATTTAATAAAATATCTACACTTTTCCACAAGCTGCACATGGACAACATTATCTCCATCAAGGGGCCCGGAATGAGTGCAAGACTGAACTGAACACATCAAAACTTCCTTTAGGAAGTACAAATGTATGGGGCACACAAAATAGATGGTGTCATCAATTACCAGACAGGCCTTATGTCAAGCCCTGCGGTATGTGTCTCTACTTTGTGCACTGTAAAATCCTGAGTGGTAATTTAACGCTGAAAGAATGAGAGTGTACAAATGGAACCTGCATGGGCCCGTACGGGTCCATTTGGTCATTCATGTAACAGGTTCTGGTGGTGGTGGGCAGTGGTGTAAAGTAAATTTGTTATACATTTGAAAACTTGAAATGGGACATTCTGCACAAGAATGAGTTGAGTTTTTCTCAAGTACATTTTGAATTCCGGACTTTTACTTTCTATATTGCAGTATTGATTTGACTTGAGTACTTTTTCCAACCACTGGTGGTGGGCTAGTTGTAATGTAAGTAAGGTGACACGGCTTGGGCTGAGTGACCTCACTAAAGCCTCTCGTCGCTCCCTTCCCTCCTCTTGTCTGCTGGTTAGGGAAGGGCACTTCATAGGATCTGTTTAGACTGGTGGTGTGCCTTCATCACTGGACACAAGAGAACAGACGAGCTAGCCTGCAACGAGGCTATTAACACAAGAGTGAGGGACTCTCTACAGGTGCTCAACTTTTCACCCCGATAGAAGAAGACCCTCTCAGTAGGGGGCAGATGTCAACAGCCTAGCGCAGGACACGTGTCATTTCTCGGTCTCGGAGGGGGGAAACAGGGGGCAATGTGCTACATCAGTGATTGGCCAAAACGCTTCCTCAAAATCTTTTTGCAGCAGTTCAGCCGACATCAGGTTTGTATGACTCCACGACATGCTCTGTCATTTACACACATACACAGTTACACACGCACGCACGCGTCAGTGAGGTGAGAAAATCCAGAGTGTTCACCTCATCTGGGACTGCTACAGGTCTTGTTCCGGTGTGTCTGACTGTCATGCTGTCTACAGTGAAGATGGGGATGGAACCCACATTTTTATTTTTTTCTCTTGCAGGTGGAATTGCTGATTGACAATGAAGCAGAGAAGGATTACCTCTACGATGTTCTGCGCATGTATCACCAGTGAGTACCTTCTGCCACCAGTGTACAAATTGAAATGACAACTTTAATCTTTGGGACCCCAATTTACACAATAAAAACAAAGAATAAAGAGTTACAGACCCATAAGGGTGTTTTCGGACGGGCATTGACTGAGAACCAGTGATATAGAGCAGTGCTTCTCAAAATGTTTCATGTCAAGGACCCCCAAATTGACACAAATTAGCCTGCAGATCCCCTTTGAAAAGATATGCCAGGAACCCCCTTAAGAGAAGGTCTTTATGGCTCTAGCAGTGATTCTCAACCCGTTTAATTTCAAGGACTCCCAGTTTGACATGCATATTAGTCTACCGACCCCCATTTAATGGCATTTTTATCTCTGGGACCCCAATATATATTGTAAAATTAATGTTAATTTAACTCTGAGAGTGGTCCATTTGGTTCCATTTGTACACTCTCAGAGTTGCAGACCCATAAGGGTCCATTTGGTTCTAAACTATCATTTAGCTGGGGACCCCCTGGAACTCCCTCAAGGACCCCTGGGGGTTCCCGGACCCCACTTTGGGAACCAGTGATATAGAGGGAGGTGTGGCCTTATTAAGGTCTCTGATAACCACACCGTCTTAGAGCAGGAGATGATGGGGGGGGATTAACAGAGGATGGAGGTCTAGGTTTCCATTAATCTTTGTATGGAGCCAGTGTCCTGAGACCCTACTGGGTAAGCCTCTGATCAGTTTCCACTATGCTCCACTAAGCCTGGACAGCTCTTATTTTTTTTTTTGCTTTCATTTTCCAGGCAGAACAGAAATTGCACCATTAATAATTTATGGACCAAGCCAGGTGGACAGATTTTATGCAGTAGCTGCACATTGCCCTTTTAATTGATGCATTCGTTGCCTTTGGCCCTCTTGGAATTGTTAATGAAAGACTTTTCCATTACAATCATGATGTGGTCATACTGTAATTAATGCAACTCTAAAGCAGTGCTGAAGGCTGTACAGTACTTTAGTTGATGCTTTTTTTTGTTCTTGCTTAATGTAAATCGCTCTGGATTAAGAGCGTCTGCTATGCCTAAATTGTAAATGGATGTGTAGCATGAGAGGGACACGTACATTAGCGGTGTAAAAATGCAATCCCACACGCTGGGGCTTTGCAATTGTCAAGCACATGTAGCTATTAGTGAAAATACCCCTGCTAACTTACATTATGGTGCCCATGTTTTGCTTGTACATACACTATTGTTGTCATTAGCTTTCACTTTCATCACGATATATAAGCTGAAATGTCAAAATGATATATGATTCCAATATGGGGCACAACAATGGTTAGATCTGGGCCACTAATTGGGATAGACTTAAACCTGTGCGTGTCAGGATTCTCAGCATCAAATGTCTCCTGATCTGGAAAATGTCGTTATTATGTAGATTTTAGTTTTAGTCATATAATAGTCTCTTGAATTTAGTTTTAGCGTAGGCCTATGTTTCTTTTTTGCGTATAGCGAATGTTTTAGCGTTAGTCTAGTTTTTCACTTGCTGAAAATAGCGGATCTACAAGCTCACAACGTGTCGCACTGTGACACGCTGTGAGCTTGTAGATCGTCTATTTTCAGCATGCAACTAATTGTAAAATGACTTATACTGGATCTCTTCTCCACTAGTCCCTTCCTAACATTTTAGTCTAGTTTTTATTTGTTGACTAATTGTCAGTACTATATTTATAAATTAGTCTTAGTTTTAGTCACCAGTTAGTTTTTATTTAGTTTCCATTTACTTTTTGTCAGTGGAAAAAGGTAGTCGACGAACATTTTTCGTCTTAGTTTTAGTCGACGAAATCAACACTGGAGCAGAGTCCAAATTCACTGCTCTCTTCCCCGAAGTGAACTTCCCTCCTCTACCTCCTCTCAGATCTATGGAATTGCCCGTGCTGGTTGGGGACCTAAAGCTGGTAATCAATGACCCAAGCCGCTTGCCCCTGTTCGATGCCATCCGACCCCTCATCCCACTCAAACACCAGGTGGAGTACGACCTGATGACACCTAAGAGGTCACGGTGAGGATAGAAGAGCACGCTTGTCATCTGACATTTTTACACATACGGTACTAGCAGTGGTGGAAAAAGTACAACAGTAAAATATTGCAATACTGCAATATACTCTGTTACAAGGAAAAGTATGTAACTTATTTGAGTAAAAGTACAAAAGAATTGGATGCAAAATATACTTATAGTTATACTTATAGTACAAAAGTATACAAATCTTTTGAAAATGGTATAGATGGTAGATCTACAAGCTCACAATCTGCTATTTTCAAATGGCCAAAATGTATATAGGACTGTAGTGTAGTGACTGAAGTATGTTTTGTAATAATAGAAAAGAAACAAAAGTTTTCAAATAATTGTAATGGAGTAAAAGTATTTGAGTACAATATTTGAATCTGAGATGTAGTGGAATAGAGGTAAAAGTATTAGAAATTGGAAATACTCCAGTAAAGTAAAAGAACCTCGAAAAAGTACAATTACTTTACACCACTGGGTGCTAGTTTCCAAAATCTTAATGATTTGATGATTAATTTAGAGCACTGAGGGTGAACTGGAGAGGTCTGAGGTCTTGGTTTTTCTTTCCAAATAACAGTTAATATTAAGCCTGAGTGTAAAAATCTTCACACAAAATGTTCACACTAGCAGTGACAATCATGCAGCAATGTGTTTTTGGCATCAGTTTGAATCTTATGCTGCAGGCTTCCATTGGAAAATGGCCTGTTGCCTTTTTGTTGCTATAGTGTGAACACAGCATTCCACTTAAATTAACACAGTATTTTTCACAGTCTAGATTTGTAGGCATTGAGGCATTTTATAGTAGTATTGTTTTCCCTGTCTCTTCTCTGCAAATTCCCTTTCTTCATTTGATAGACTTTGCCCACCTTTCCTCATTTGCTTGCACCATCTAATTGTCACTGGCATCATGCATCCTGCTATTATGTCATTGTATTCCTCTACATCTGTCCCAAGACGCCAATAGCAAGAAGGGCCAACTTTGCATTACTTCCTGTATCTGCGTGAAGGGGGCGGACACATTATTAGGAGACAGGAAGAATGAACACAGCTTATGAACCATTCCTTAACTCCATGGTCACTGAACTAAATACTGGACCCAATCAGCACAAGGCACACAATATTTACATATATTATATATTATAATATATGTAAATATTCATACTAAAATGACTTCTTTTGGCGAGACAAATCAGGAGAAAATCTACTTTGTTATCAACATTTCTTTATCCCACCAACAAACCCATCTGCAATTTGACGGACGACACATAGGGGGCTCTGGCCCCATATTTAAGATGAGAATGTGAAATGAATGGACATATTAAAAGTGAAATAAGTCTAGGAGTAGGACAGTTATTTTAAATAAGGCAAGGTGGTAAAATGCCAAAGTTGTTTTATTACTCTTTTCTTTGGTGGCATACAAGATAATGGAAAACAATATATATACATGTGCTACGAAAGTGCTATACAAGTGCAAATACAGGGTGAGCAGGGCTGTGCAGGTCCAAAAGCAAAGAACGGATCAAAACATCCTATAACTCTTAATCCTAACCGAAACACCTCCCGAATCTGACTAACTATTAATGAAAACAAGAGAGCCTACCTGACTACTCTACTCTTAACCTAACAAAAATACATTAGTGAGGAGGAGGAGCCTACCTAAGTGAAATAACAATGAGAATACTATACTAAATACTACCTATACCTGCTCTTGATCATGACACAATAGTATGCACTTTAGATTAGATGTAGCAACGGACGGGGTTTCACTCAATAGATTAATGCAACTCTTGCAAACTGATGTTACTCCGTGAGTGCTCTCTCTCTGCACGGAGGGCACACTGTCACCAGCTTACTCCACTCTGGAGGTTAGCTATCGGACAGCGGCCGGGAATTAAGTCCTCGGAACGCCTTTATGCCGTCAGGTGGACGCAGGTGTAGGAGCCGGTTGGAGGAGCGAGGTGCGGAGCGGGCGACCAACGGTGGAGCACCGGGAACGCTCCCCACCAATGGCTCAAATCAAATCAAATCAAATCACTGCGCTGACGGATCTATAGGGAGGGAATAGGCAACGGGGCGCGTGCTGTGCGCACCAATACAGACACACAGCCCAGACCCACATACCTATAGGCCTACGGCCGTAACAACAATGCTTAATAATAATATAATTTCCATAACTGTGTTGATGGGGGCTGATTTCCGTTATCAGTGTTGTTGTCAGCCTGGGAGAGGGAGGGTGGTGGTAAGGTCGGAGAAGCAAACCACGCCCACTTTATTTAGGAGACCATGTGTAGGCTTTGTGTACCATTTCGCCTCTAGTGGCTCCAATGAAGATCGCCCATCTTTATAAATTAATAATCTTTGATCTGTCTTTATTGACCAGGAAGCTGAAGGAGGTTCGTTTGGATCGAACACACCCTGACGGGCTCGGTCTGAGTGTCAGGGGAGGGGTGGAGTTTGGTTGTGGTCTCTTCATATCACAGATTGTCAAGGATGGTCAGGCTGGGAACGTAGGCCTTCAGGTACACATCTGTCAATATATTGTCTGCCAACACTAACAATATTTTACAACAGTAAAACTAGTATAAGTTATCGGAGATTACCACTCATTTTCAATACCTAATATCTATCTATCGTTTAATGTTCTCTCATACATATGCCTACACAATTACAAAGGACAGGGAAAAAAATGTCTATATGCTACTGAAACCGAAGCATTGGTTTCCCAAATGCTCTCTCTCTCTCTCGCTCTGTGGTCGCAATTACCATGTACCATACAGATTGATTGAAATAACTTTTCATTCATTAAAACAATGATACTGACGTCACAGTACAATGTCTAACATAGAGGCTGTGATATACAAAATGGAGGAACATGTTATTAGCTCTTATTATTATTTTAATATTATTTTTCTTTGGTTACTGATTAAGCACTTTTAGCCTCGCAGTGGCCAGACTTGAATCTGCCGGTGCACTTTAAATTGCCCTCAGTGTGATATTAGTATGGCCAAGCCAGGCTACAGCACTTTGGTTCAACAATTTTGTTTTAAACGTGCTCTATAAATAACATAGTATTGGATTAGCAGGGCAGTAGTGTGCTGCATCTGGCAGACACCAAGCTGGATCAATGGCGTGAAACAGAGGCATGTCTTTTTCAGTAAACGTATAAGGTTGTGTCCTCCATGACTTTCAGGTCGGGGATGAAATTGTACGCATCAATGGATACTCCATCTCCACCTGCATCCATGAGGAGGTCATCAGCCTCATCAAGACCAAAAAGACTGTGTCACTCAAAGTCAGACGTAAGTCAATCACAGGCTCAGTCACAGTAAAATGCTAAAGCGATGCTCTTTGGTGGGGTTATGAACCCCTGACCGGTTCAACAGTAACTCTGTATGTATCTTATTGAAGACTCTATTCAAATAATTGTTTAAAGTATATAAATGCACAATAATATAGGTGAGTATTGTTAACTACCATATCATACTGTAGGTAAACTGTATTATGCCTACGGTAGTTCAAGTAAATAAACTAAACTGCAGGGAAAATAAGAACTCAAATGCAAATGAACATATATTGGTGTGAAACGCACTCCTTTGTGACATGTAGTGTGGCAGCACAAAAAGAACAGATATAGTGAGAACACAGCAGGTGTGAAAGAGACAGCAGTATAAGAGTCACGTTTGTCATTATATTAGTCATCATATATTCATGGATATGTGATGTAGTGTAGTGTTACTGTTAATATCTTCATGGATATGTGGTAGTGTGTGATGTAGTGTAGTGTTACTGTTAGTATCTTCATGGATATGTGGTAGTGTGTGATGTAGTGTAGTGTTACTGTTAGTATCTTCATGGATATGTGGTAGTGTGTGATGTAGTGTAGTGTTACTGTTAGTACCTTCATGGATATGTGGTAGTGTGTGATGTAGTGTAATGTTACTGTTAGTATCTTCATGGATATGTGGTAGTGAAGTGAGCAATTACATGTTTCAGTTTAATGGCTTTGGAACGTAGGTATATCTTTCAACCAGTAGGTGGCACTGCAGTATGTTCACACACCAAGGCTGTTTGACAGCCGGCAGCTATCTATGGCCGGCAGTGCCACAATTATGTAGGCAGTTTTTGAGGAAAAGTACTGCATTTTCCAAGTTCAAGGTTACAAGTTCAAGTGTCTCAAATAAGAATCCACCCGTTGAAATAAGGCCTCCGTTTTTTGTTTTTAATTCCTCTGCCAAATTGTGCCAATGAGGTTATGTTTTCGGTGTTGATTGTTTGTGTCACGTCTGTCTGAAAACTACTGGATGATTACAAATTTCATTAATTTAGTTATATAAACGTTGATTTTTAATTAATTAATTAATGTGACAAAAACAAAAAATTATCCATTAATTCAAGTGTCCATGGGGTGAGTAATCGATAGAAAAAAAGTTGTGTTGGGGTGAACTATAGCTAAAACCCCTAACTGCTTCCCGGGCACTGTATTAATAGCACCCACTGCTCCTATAGTAGACAGGATGGGTTAAATGTAGAGGACAAACTACAAGTGTGAACTGTAACAAAAATACCCACAAAAGAAAAATAACCTATAGAGGGTATCATCATCAAACCAGGAAGTTATGCAGGAAGGCCTACTGAGTGGCAAAAACTACTTTCTGGCCTTGACAGCCCATACGTCCACACAGAAAAGTCCTATCTGATTGCATTAAACAACATTAAACAATGTTAAACTCACTTTGCATGTTGCTTTGCCACTCAATGTGCCATTCACTTTAAGCATGCGCATACCCTCTATTCATTAGATTTAGTCTACTTGCCTCTCTTGCTTCCATAAAGTTTTTTTTTTAATTTAATACCCAGGACTTTGAAACGAAATGTCCTCCAACGTCTATGACATATTTTGTCTCGTTTGATATATGTCCCTTTCTGTGTCTGTAGATGTGGGATTGATCCCAGTGAAGAGGTAAGTTCATTTATCTTGCTGTTATAGATTGTTAAGTGGTGCTGACTGAGCTGAAGATTATTTGTTCAGAGAGTGGGGTTGAGCAGGGAGCATTCACACTGTTTCCTGTCCTCATCAGTTCAACAGATGCGCCCCTCAAGTGGCACTTTGTGGACCAGTTTGTGTCCGAGTCGGGGGTGAGTTTCTTCTTCTTTTTTTTGACTTTTTTTTTTTATCACTTAGATTTTCATTTATTTTTTGAACAAACACACAATAGCAAAGGACAAACACAGCACAAACAAACATGAAAAACAAAAAATAAAAATACAATAAAGTCGACAATGCGTATCAAACCTTGCTCATTACATCACATATTCCTAGACATATTCTGGTGTTCCTCATTCCCCCATGGGGTGAGTTTCTTTTGATTGCATCATGCAGTCGCACATCACTGTCAGCCTGTGGATCATGGGAGCTTTTAACATGGTCTGTGCATCTGGAGGGGAGACTTGAGATGTTGTATTGCCACATTTTACAAGTAAATTGACTAATAAATAATTAAGACGTCAAGAAAGACAAATCATTGCCACACAGACGTGTGCATGGTCAGATGCATCGGTAATAGTCGGTATCCTCTGTCTGGAAGATGGGCAATTCAAAGCTGAACTGGTGGGACATGGATATGTCTCTGTATATTGTGATTCATGAACCAAAGGACAAAGTACATTTTGGAGCTTGTTACATAGGTACTTACAGCTACGTATGTCAGAGCAACCATTATATTAAAACACATGATGCATCCACCTGGCAACACATGAGTTCTTGATCCTCTATCTCTAAAAGCCACCCAGCTGTCATTAAAGCCCTGCAATACAATGCTTAATCATGACCTATGCGCGGGTATATGTCACCTCGCATGACTGTAGCATATTATTTTGTGGACAACAAGATTATTTTGTGGACAACAGATGTATGTTCCTGGGTAGTAGGTGAGCAGGCCTCCTCTACTGTAAATAAGACCATACACAACGTGATGAATATCACAACACCCATATTATTAGGACTTAGTATTTTGAATGTACCATTATTTATGATAACAATAGTTCATGAAAACCAATATGACTTGATATGATATACCGTAATCTTATTTAGATAATCAAAGAGAGAATAAAACCAGTTATATCTGTGGCATATAATTCACTAAATAACTGAATACAAGGTAAATGGTAATCAAATATAATGATTGCTTTTTGCTAAATAATGAAGAAAAGACTAAAGCCTGTGCTGATACACAATCATGCTCCAGTATACTGTACCTCTGAGAGTTTTGAGAGTTTGACCTGACGAAGAGCCTTGGCTTGAAAGGTCGTCAATAAAGTATACTGGAGCATGATTGTGCAGGCTTTTTTTAGGCTCCATGATCATTCCTAATTAACCCAGCACGTAAACTAAGTGAAGTGTGTATTAGCTTTTGTTACTAAATAATAAATACAAGGACTACATAAAATCACTTGGCCTGCACACAGGGCTGCTGCTGGCCATTTGGGTGCCATATACATAATATCTTTGTAGTGCCCCCCGAACGCACACAGTGACATGCGAGTGTGCAAATAGCCTATGTAATGTATCACAGTTTCAGCACGTAGATTGGCTACTTTTGCCGTTCTCAAGCACGGGATCGGGATGTTCGACCGCATGTCCGACCGTTGTTTCCGCATGTCGGTCCTTTGGTGTGTCTAATCTGCGTGTGCATCCCGTTTGATTTGTACAATAACATTTAAACACACTGCCAGACCGGGCAGGGTGGAGGGGGCGCCTCAGCTTTGAGCAGACCCACATCGGCACACATTCAACTTGAGGACGCACGCAGGTTGGGAGCGAAGAAAATTGGATCGCCTTGGCTCATTTTGCCTGCACAATACAATTGATGGAATAATGCTAAGGAAGGGCGTCTTCTCTTGCCCGAAACGTCCGTGTTGCAATAAATTGTCAAATTGTAGTGATGCCTTCCCCTGCCCCTAATTTAAAGGATTCAGCACCTTAGTTAGTTAGAATGAAGACAATTGAGTGTGCTGTATCTCATTTTAGAGTAAATTGACAAAATATGAATGATTCAGATTCTTCTTTCTTACTAGCCTCCTTTATCTCTTTATTGTTGACCTTAATTGTATTTATTTCCCCTTCAGGAGAAAAATACCAGCATAGCGGGGCTGGCATCCATGGGTGGGAAGGAGATTAAGGAGAAGAAGGTGTTCCTCAGCCTGGTGGGCACCAAAGGCATGGGCATCAGCATCTCCAGCGGCCCCACACAGAAACCTGGCATCTACATCAGCAATGTCAAGCCAGGCTCTCTGTCTGCAGAGGTTGGCCTCGTGGTAAGGGCCGATAATGATCAAAGGAACTTACAATTTATTACAGTGTATAAATGCACTCAAATGGACTCTTCCAGGTCCCTTCTGGGTCCTTTCTGGGTCGTAGCTCTCCAAGTGTACAAACGGTACCAATTAGACACGTAAGGGTCTATTTGGGTACACTCAGAGTTAAATGAACACTCAGGATTTGGCATTGTACACATTGTATTTCTGTGCGTGTACTAGATTGGTGACCAGATAGTGGAGGTGAACGGGGTGGATTTCACCAACGTGGACCACAAGGAGGTGAGGTTTGTTTTGTGATGCACTTGCTTCACTCATGCAACCTTATATGCAGGTATTATTCACACATTATTATCTTTTTTTTGCTCAAGTTCAAGCTATGTTTCAACTTGCGTGAATACTTTGCATTGACCTTGCGTTGATCCCCAGACCTCACTTTGAGAACCAGTGGCTTAGCGAATGTGAAATGATATTGTGGTTAAGTTTGTGTTTCCCTGATTCCCCAGGCTGTGAGAATTCTGAAGAGCAGCAGGAGTCTGACAATCACTGTTCTGACCGGGGCCGTAAGTGGAGTCTTTGATTTTGGGCTTGGATTTGACGCGTGTGTGCGTGCGTGCCGTGTGTGTGTGTGTGCGTGCGTATAGCAACAAATGCAGATCTACAAACTCACGAAAAAAATGGATGCATCTATGTAAAGTTAGTATAGTGTAATATGTTATTGGGCTCTCGGGTGGAGAAATGATACCGTAGCAGCTTCCCACCACCACAGTGTCTTGGGGTGCGAATCCACTGCGGTGCATCTGGCTTTGTCGGGTGTCTATGCACACAATTGGCCCATGTTCGGTGGAGGGAAGCCAGCCGGGAAGGGTGATATTTGTCACTGCACATAACTGTTTGGGCGGCTGTGGCTCAGGAGGTAGAGCAGGTCGTCCAATGATCCCTGGGTCGGTGGTTCGACTCCTGGCTCCTCCTGTCCACATGTCGAAGTGTCCTTGGGCAAGACACTGAATCCTACATTGACTCCAATGGAGTTGGTTGGTGTGAGCTCGCTACCACTGGTGTGTGAATGTGGGAAGTGAGGACACTGGCGTCGACTGTTCGCCGCGTCACCTCCCAATGTATGAATGAATTAACCGCTTTGAGCACTTGGAAAATGTGCTATAAAAATGCAAATCATAAAAATGCAATTTATTACTCCTACGGGCTGGGCGGTACCTGTCAGCAGCCAGGGAGATGCTGGGCGGGAGGAGTAGACGTAGGCTCTACGCCCTTGATGTCAAACTCAAATACACAGTGGGCCAAAAATAAAAACAACATTTCAAGTCGAGGGCCGGACTGGTTCAATGTTTATTTAAAACCTATTGAAATGAGTGCAGATATTGAACCTGGACCTAACACAGCCTATATTATTGCAACATTAATCGTTACGTCCTCGCATTGGGGCTCCTCACTTGCAGTGGAGCCATGTAGGATACAGGAGTAATATCAAACAAATTTTTTGCAGTCTAGTAGGAATGTGCATTCATATTTTCACGGCAATCGGATGCTCATGATGTGAGGCATTTTGTTCAAAATGAGCCACTCCTGCAAACTTTAGATGCCAATCTTAGCCAATCAGGATGGAATATGAGACAAACGTAAAAAGTCCATAGACTTGGCTGCCACATGACGTGATGTCTGAAAGCCAGACGTTGGAGCGCCCATAGACATAGAAAGGTAGCCGCCTCATTCGGCGCCGCAATTCATTGGATCGACCTGTATCGTACTGAGGGCGGAAGTGCGCCAGACATGAGTCATAGAGTTATATGGACATGAGTGTCCATGAGTGCCTCACTTTTGCACATACGCCCCAGAGCCGTCTATGCTAACGGAGGTATAATTCACATCGGTCTGTCGGGCCAATGATGCCGAAGATTAGCTGTTCAGAGATGGATGGACGGATATGGGGCAAAACATAGTCTCGGCCTGGTGGAGACAATACATTATATGAAATCCTGCCGGGTGTTTATCTTTCCATCCATCCGTCTTCCCTCAGGGCAGCGAGCTGTTTATGACCGACGAGGAGCGCCTGGCCGTGGAGGCCCGCAGAGAGCTCGATAGACAAGAACTCATGCACCAGAAGAGGGTCGCGCTGGAGACCAATAAAATTCTCAAAGAACAGCAAGAGCTGGAGAGACAGTGAGTGAAAATGAGGAAACCTAATGAACCATGTCTCCCGTTGAATGACAATAACAGGGTCATTGTTTTAGTACCATAAGTTAGGTCTACAAATAGAGATGTCTTATGCAGTCCTGTGTGGCACATCGAGTTAGGCATTGAGTTAAAGGGAAACAATCATGATTCAACATTACAGCAGTCTATTATCACTGTCGGGCAGAAATCTTGTTATTTTCACCTAGAAATATAGGAACACCTGGTTGAAAGTGGTTAAGTCTGTGGGTGGGTTTTATAAATATTTAAGTATTAACAAGAGCTTGTGACTAAATAACCACTACATTGGATCCATTTGGAACACAGCTTAATTTTTCCATTTCCGGACGTACAAGGTTGTCGCCCGGCAGCCACGTGCACGCATCCGCCTGGGTGACGGCAGACTGCTGGGCGAGTGCTAGCGCTTTGGCATGGGGGTCGGATACATATGGAATGAATTCTGTGCTGGCCATATATGGAGCGTTTCTTGAGTGTACAGAGTTTGATGAGGTCAGATCAACATATGGAATGTCGGAACAGGTCAACTCCATAGGAGATCTAAGGATGGTAGCGGGGGCAGTTTCTTGAGTGTACAGGGTTTGAAGAGGTCTGGCCATATATAAGAGCCTGTCTTGAGTGTAGGCCTACAGGGTTTGATGAGGTCAGATCAGCATATGGAATGTCAGAACAGGTCAGCGTCAGCTCCATATATGGAGATCTAAGGGTGGCAGGTTTATGGTTTATACCATAAACCCCTTTAAATACTGTAGCTTTGTTGACTTAAAGCAGTTGTGGAGATAGCCTCGAGAGGCCCTCTAGTTATATCTAAAGATATAGTACATTATTGGGCCTTTTAGGGACAGATGTGTGGCATTTTATCTAACTTGCTACTTGACCTCTTGATGCCTGTGTGTACTTGACCTATTGATGCCTGTGTGTACTTGACCTATTGATGCCTGTGTGTCTGGTCACGTTGACCTATTGATGCCTGTGTGTCTGGTCACGTTGACCTATTGATGCCTGTGTGTCTGGTCACGTTGACCTATTGATGCCTGTGTGTCTGGTTTTGACCTATTGATGCCTGTGTGTCGACTCTGGTCACGTTCTGAACAGGAGGAAAATGGAGATTACTCAGAAGACGACAGAAGAAGACGAGCGTTATCGGAGGGAAATGGACAAGTGAGTCTTCAAACCGTTCTGTGTCTCAGTAGCCTCTCACTTTCTGTCTGTTTTTCCTTTTTTTTCTCTTCCCATTTCCCTCTTGTGTCTCTAATCTCTGTTTTTTACTGGGCTGTGTGCCAGCAGATCTAAAAAAAATCACACATGTGTGAAGTGAGGGGCGCTCTAATAAATTATTGACCTTATACAGTACCAACCTTGAAACATACCTTAGTTACGTCACTAAGAATGGTGGTCCCTTATTGGCCAAGGGTTTCCACCGTCATACCGACAGCCGACACAGATATGACGTAAATTCTCCATTAATTTAATGTTTGTGTTAGGACAGAATCTACACTATAGCTGTTTATAGTTATACTCTAAAAACAGTATAACTGGGCTTTGTTTTTCTTCCTCTGTAGGATTGAAGCTGTGGAGAGAAAACACAATAAAGACTGGGAGGAGGACTGGGGAAGCAGAGGGAGACCCAAAAGCCCCAAGTCTCCCAGGAGCCCCAAGCGTGGCAAGAGCCCGTCGACTCCCATATCACCTGAGCGCAAAGCTCCTCCACCACCCAAGGCAAAGAACTCTCGTAAGGACATGACACAGGTTTTCTCCACGTCTTACGCCGGGGGCTCCACTGACTGTGTTGAGTCGCGTTGCATTTGGATGGTGCCAAAAATGAACCAAGGAGAATGGGCGACGCTGTCCAAATGCAACACGCAGGGTAACGTCGGCGGTGGAGCACCCTTCATTGATTACAAAAATCAGACCTGTAGAAGTACTGTACTGTACTGTACTGTACTGTACTGTACTGCACTGTACTGTACTGTACTGTACCGCCCTCCTCCCTGGCGTGTGTGTGTGTGTGTGTGTGTGTGTGTGTGTGTGTGTGTGTGTGTGTGTGTGTGTGTGTGTGTGTGTGTGTGTGTGTGTGTGTGTGTGTGTGTGTCAGTGTCAGTGTCAGTGTCAGTGTGTGTGTGTGTGTGTGCGTGTGTGCTTGGCGTGGTACTTCCGTGCTCATACACACAGACACACACACAAAGTCCCTTTTTGAGTGGCTAGCACCACTCAAAAAGGGAAAATTCCCTGCATTGTAGATGACGCAAAGCTGTTGGACGCCTGCTGGCTGCAGTGGAGCTTCGGCGTTATACAGTATCAGACAGTGGTGGTCTGGCATGTTTTCCCCATACCCCCACAACTCACTGTAACATTGCTGGACATTGCTGGCATTCTTTTTCCAAAAGCTTAACACATTTTGCAACATTTTCAAGGAAGCCATGGATTCCATTCATTTAAGTACGGAATGAAAATCAGTCCGGAAACTAGCTTGAGATAATATAAACCATTTCTGTAACCTCGGTTATTTGTTACATCATCATTGCATTCTAACCACATGAAGCCTATTCTGGGGACGGACATTCTGCGAAAATAGCTGCTCTACATGCTCACAACTCATCGCATTCTAGCTTGTGGATTTTTGCCAAATTGATGTGGTGTAGAGAGAAAATTTGTATAGGCCTCGCCTCATCCATGACTTATACATGATTACCGGGTGGAGAATAAAATAATTGTAGGTAGGTTTATGTCATAGTTAGTTAGTGACCTAAACATGTCAGACCACTAGTATGGTACTTTGGAATAGATCAAGTGGATTAGATCATAAAATGATCTATGATTAGATCATAAAATGATCTAAAATGATCATAACATGATCTAATGCAGTGGTTCTCAAAGTGGGGTCCAGGCCAGGGATCCTCAGGGTTCCTTGAGGGGTTCTAAATGGACCTCTTAAAAGTCCAACTCTGAGAGTGCACACATGGAACCAAATGCACCCTTTCGGGTCCATTTGGTTCCATTTGTGCACTGTGTGTAGTTTCTTTTTTCTTTTTTAAGTTTGAGAACCACTGATGTAATGAATCTGTGGCCTATAGGCTACACTCCAGTGTGCAGTTTGTGTGTTTCTTCCTCTTGGAGTGTGTATCCTCTCGCTTCACATCTTCTCTGCATGGTCTGTGTTCTCCTGCATGCCCTGCTGCTGCCGCCACACACCGTCTCCTCTTAGCTGATGGAGCCAGCTCCTTCCCAGATGGAGATGAGGAGGCGGGGGAGGTCGGAGAAGTGAGTCCAGATGTTCATAATGTAGACGCATCATCACCTCACCTGATGTTGTTGCAACATTCTAGATTTCCTTGAAGAGCTTAACTGCTAGCGAGATTCTAATGACAAATTTCAGAAAGACAATACACTCTCATTTTACGAGATTTCCTTTGGCAACCAGAATGGGTTTGAGGATGTTTTACTGCATCAGTTGGATCGTTTAGCCTTGAACTCCTCTTGTGAGAATTTATTTTGTATTTTTAATTCATTACAAAACCTTGTCTGCTGGACTCCTTTGCTGGTAATTTTTTTCACTTTCAGAGTTATATTAACTAAGGAGTTTGCTGTGAGCATGCGCTGTGTTGTTGACTTGTTTCTTTGGTGTGATGTATTTTGCCATTGGGACACACTGATCTTTGCACGTCTCCCCCCGTAGCATTCGGCTGGTTTTATCGGTATGAGGGGAAACTGCCCACACTCCGCAAGGTATTTGATATAGTTTGAACTTGTGTGGTGTGAGGGTACAGTGGTTTACTTCATCACGGGAGTGTTGGAATTCCAGAATAGAACATTCCTTTTTGCCCTTATTAATCAAAATCCCAAGTCTAATATAATAACACGACATGTACAGTAATGTCATTAGGAAGGACTGTTTGCATGTCATGGTTTGGAGTGATGGTGCATGTCTTGCTCTGCGTTATGACGTTGATGATTATGATGATGGTGCCACCTCAGAAAGGAGACAAGAAGAAGAAAAAGAAGAAAAATTCCAACACAGACACAATGACCGAGCTGAAGAAAAATAAGAAGGAGATGGAGTTTGAGCTGAAACTGGCCAAAGAGAAGGAAGGGATGTACGAACGAGAGAAGCAACTGAAGATCAGCAGGCTGGTGCAGGAGGTAAACTGGAAGACATGCTGGAGTGGAAACGTGTTCAAAATGTTGCGTTTGGCTTTGATGATGGCCTTGGCTTTGTCTAGCCCCGCTGCATGACTCTGGGTGATGTATAGTAATTGCTCACAGAGTAAGTGTTGGCAGATACATTCCTTGAGCTCCTTTGTGACCGTTGACATCCAGGTCTCAGAGACGGAGAGAGAAGACCTGGAGGAATCTGAGAAAGTGCAGCACTGGGTGGAACGTTTGTGCCAAACTCGGTTGGAGCAGATCTCCTGCGTGGAGAACGATTCCCCCGAGGTACGAGAGCCACATGAAGTCTCAAAAGTTGGACATTTTACAATTTCCATAGACCTATGTGACGAGTAATGCAGCAGGTAGTACATCATATATTGATGAATTGTGCCACACTACTTTCACTTATGATAAGGAGTTATAATCAGCTTTACATTCAGATTTGTTTTGTACGGTTAAGGTCTTTGCATTCCTAGTCAGAATTGTTTTTGTCTGAAAATTGTGTGGATCATTATCCTTGGATAACGGAAAAAAACACATACGCAACCTTTTGACTTATTTTCCGGGCCTACGGTATAGTTTTCGAAAGTGACATGAGAAAAGTGCTAATACACAGTAAAATCCTCAGTTTTTAATTTACCCATTTGTAACTCATAGTTTTTGCATTCGTTGACTCTCAGAGTCAAAAGACCACTGAGGATTTTCCAGTGTATGAGTCTCATGTCATGTCGTCCTCCAAGCTGTCCCACCCAGGCTCCCCCGCCTCTGAGCCCAGGGTGAAGCGCTTCGCCGGGGGTCTCCACCTGGCCACCACCGACTTGGACGACATCAACCTGGACGAGGTGGACCCGAGCCTGAGGACCATGAAGAGGCTAGCGCCCAGCCAGCCCGGCGCTAGCCAGCCCCCGCCCCCTCCGCTACCGCTCCCCCCTCCCTCCCCCATGCTGCACGCCAACATCCCCAACTACTCGTCGACCGCCACCCGGCCCCCACCCATGCGACAGCCCCCCCCTCCCTCCCCCATGATGCACGCCAACATCCCCAACTACTCGTCGACCGCCACCCGGCCCCCACCCATGCGACAGCCCCCCCCTCCCTCCCCCATGCTGCACACCAACATCCCCAACTACTCGTCGACCGCCCCCCGGCCCCCGCCCATGCGACAGCCCCCATCTCCCCCGAACACCCCACCTCCCCCGCTTCCCCCCTCCGCCCACTATCACGGACGGCGACCGTCCTGGTCGACGTCCTCGACGGCGCCGCCCCCTCCTCTCCCTCCTCCTTCTCCGCCCCCTCCTCCTCCGCCCCCTCCTCCTCCCCCTCCTCAGCAGCAGCAGCATCACCAGCACCGCTTCGAGGAGCGGGTGCCGGCCCCCACCGGCAGGTACCAACAGCGTCAGCAGCAGCAGCCCCTCCAGTACTCTTCCAGCCCACCGGGGCAGAGGAGCGAGTGGGAGTCGGGCGGGTACCTCCCCAGGGGAGGGCTTTACTCCTCCAACAACAGCGAGATGTCCTCCATCCCCAACAGTCCCAAGGTTGGAAGCTTCACACATCTGGTTGAATGAAGTGTCTGCTGGCTGCCTTGAGGTTTCAAATGCGTCGTATCCCCATGTCTTTCACTGCTAGGCGGTTACTGATCATCTCACTCACATCAGGGCTTCCCAAACCTTGTCATGCCGAGGAACCCCAAATGTAGAGAAATCACAGTGCACCCAATACTCTTAGTTAAGAAGCTAAAAGGTAAACAAAATCACAAAAGAGGAAAAATCCAACACTCAACTATGGTCCTTCATAAATGTATTTTGTCATGGCCTTCTTCAGCTAGTCAGCCTTCATCAGCTGACTAGCTTCATCAGACAACTGGCAAACACTGATGAAAGCTGACTAGCAGAAATGCATTTGTTTGTGTTGGCCTCGGCGAGGCTAATACATTTTTAAGGACATTGTTGAGTGCTGGCTTTTTCCTCTCTTGAGGACCTCCAAATAGCCATAGCTTCTGGCCAGAACCCCTGTGTGTGTGTGTGTGTGTGTGTGTGTGTGTGTGTGTGTGTGTGTGTGTGTGTGTGTGTGTGTGTGTGTGTGTGTGTGTGTGTGTGTGTGTGTGTGTGTGTGTGTGTGTGTGTGTGTGTGTGTGTGTGTGTGTGTGTGTGTGTGTGTGTGTGTGTGTGTGTGTGTGTGTGTGCGCGTGCGAGCGATCTGTTTTATATTTTGAATGCTGAAACATTTGTCTTTCATGGAGTGATGTTTGATCAATATATTTTAAATTGCCTTCTTCCATAGCTACATTTACAAGTGAATGTGGTGCTATTATTCACCTGTCTGATTCCATGGTTTGAAATATCATCTATAGAAGTGCATGCTTTGTGGTCTGTGGTGTGATTTGATGAGACGACTATTTCATAACGTTGCATACATGCGTCGGGAGACGCATTTTGAAGTTGATTGCACGTGTCAGTGTGTGATTCAGTGTAGTGTTTTTATAAACTATATATATATATAGCATTCAAAGCATTCTGAGAAAAATATGCGTGCTGTGCTTTTGAAATCTCCTCGAGTGGATTGCATTTGTTTTTGCGTTTCATTGGTATTCCTGTTGTGTTGTGTAATGGCCAGAGGGTTGATTTTATTCCAATGTGATCACTGATCAGGTTATGAGAAATACTTCACATGCCAGTCGCGTATCTGCCTCAAGCAGCCACATGGTAAGTCTCTGTAAATGTCACATAATAGAGTTCACAAACCCCTTTTTACAGACACTTTCTCACTGTGGCTGTTGTGTGCAGAAGAACTCATGTTTTTTTTCTTTTCTTTTAGTAATCTCTCTCAGCCTATCTCTCATTGCTAGTTTGGATAACCTCTGCAACTCTGAATGCAACCCGATCATAACTTACATTTTTAGAGCTGGAACTATCGATTATTTTCTTAGCTGTCAGTTACTTTTCCAATGAATCAAGTAAAAGTTTCTTTATCATTCTTTTTATTTTTATGGATTTTTTTTAATTTTTATAACTGACTAAATTGATTAGTCTACTCTGATTAACCACGTAAGCTCTACTTTATACTTTAAAATAGCCGAGCTACGAGTTCACAGCACGTCACTTTGCGACATATTGTGACTGTGAGCTCACAGATCTGCTGTTTTCGCTATTTTTCTAAATCTATTATTTTATTCAAATCAATTACTTTTTTATAGTCGATGAAATCTCTTAGTTCGATTAACTGCTGCACCCCTTAAACGTTCTTGCATGTAATGAGATCGTGGCTCTTTTCCTCAATAGCATATAGCGCCCAGTCCCCCCAACCAGAGGCGAACAACAGCCCCTGCTATGTCCAAACCTGTCATGCTGCCCCATTCCAACGTCCAACCACGCCCCGAACCACCTCGACAACCGCTGCGCTCTGAAGGCCTGGTGAGAAGCACATTGTACTGTGTACCCACCTCCGGTTTCACCTTGTTTAACCCATTAAGACCTCAGGCCGATTCTACAAATGTCTTTTCTGATAAACTAAAGTTCAGTGGTTCAACGACCGTCAAATTTATATGTATTTGACCGCTGACACCATCTCAAAATATTTTGTTCCAGGGACCCCCAGAAGCAAAGATTTGAGTTAAAATATTTGCTTTAAAACAATATATTCAAAGTTTTGCTATTGTTTTGCTATTTGTTCACGATTCTTCAAAAATAGCACGTCTACAAGCATGTCACTTTGCCGCGCTATGAGTTTGTATATCTGCTATTTTTGAATAGCCAAAGTATAACATGTGGCCAAATTTGACTGAGGGACTGCCATTGGATTTTTTTTGAATTTTCGTTTTTTTTCATGTCATATGAAAGCAGGGAATCATGGCTTCAAATTGACATATTGGCTGTTCAGTTTGACGCACCAGTTTTGGAGATATGGCTTATAGAGTAATGTCTTGCAGAAAACAGCGAGTTGAGAAAACAGGCTTGAAAGGTTCACTTATGTGGACTCTAACATTACACCTAGCTACATGTTTAAGCATGTATTTCATATTTGCATTTCAGCTCTGCACTTATTTCAGACATGCTCTAGTATGTGAAGAGTCTGCCTGTGCTATTAACTCATTTTGGATTAAAAAAATGTTTTTCTCCTCTGGTAAAAAGCCGGAGGTTGTGCGATGGCAGGCTCTCAGTCAAATCTGGTCACAAATAATGCTTTAGCTCAAATCTAAAATGACACAGATGCTTTCCCAGTTTTAATGGATTAAGGATTACAGAGAAAATTATGCCAAAACCGGTTCCCACTATTTTGGTCATCATTAACAGCATGTCTCTGTCTGGCTGGATAATAAATCCCTGACACCCAGGAAACAAATATGATGGATGACCCCATCATCATAGTCACGTCCTGTCCTCCTTCCCCAGACAGGCAAACTATTCTGTGGTTATTATATCTCATGAGAAATTAATGTCTGCTATCCCGCAGGCAAACAATAAATGAAATAGAGAGTATACCGAAGGTATCAATCAGGGCGGTGGTGGCTCAGGGGTAGAGTGGCTGGATGGAAACCGTGAAGTTCGAACCCGGGCTCCCCCAGAGTTACTGTCGAAGTGTCCTTGAGCAAGACACTGAACCCCAAATTGCCAATGTGCTAGTTGGTGCCTTGCATGGTTTCCGCTGCCATCAGTGTATGAATGTGTGTGTGAATGGGTGAATGTAATGCACAATCTCTGTAAAGCGCCTTGGATAAAGGCGCTATATATATGCACCATTTACCATTTACCATTTATCAATGTGGAGAAGTAATAGTTACCTCGTAAGTAAATGCAAATAACTAGAGGTTCTGGGCCACTACGCAACCCTCCCATCTACATTATGCAAAGCTCAGCCTCCCTCTCACAGCCCCGGAATTGACACGACATCCGTAGCCAATCACCAATGATCACCACCGATTTTAAAGACAAATAATTGGCCAACGACACATCCTCCAGCCAATCACGTTACGGCATGACCCACTTTTCAACCAATCGCAGCGCACAAAACAGGCTTCAGTCAATCTGTACGTTGTGCTATTATTTTTATGCGATTATGACCCTCAAGTACACTGAGAAACTATTATGGAATATGTCAAGTCTAATAATTTGAGATAGTGCTGAAGTGCTGCTTGTGTTTTGTGTTAGCGGTCATGACATTGTGGCGTTCTGCATGGCCTCATGCTCACTGCTCTATCTTCTACTTGTGTTGTAGCCTCCAGAGATGCTGAAACGGATGGTGCCTTACAACTCGGAATTTAAATCAAGAGAAAAGACAGCACAAGTAATCCTGTTCGCGTGGTTTAATCTATTTCCTTTATCTCAGTTCACTGATCTTTCTGGATTAGTTTGTTTGGCGTGTCTTTTTCAGTCAGTGCATTAGTTCTTTTTAAATCTAGTACTGGGAGCTGATGGTAGGTGTGGGCATCCATCTCCCAGGGGTCTAGTGCATTTGAACGGGGATAGACTCCATCTCCCAGGGGTCTAGTGCATTGTAACGGGGACAGACTCCATCTACCAGGGGTCTAGCGCATTGTAACGGGGATAGACTCCATCTCCCAGGGGTCTAGCGCATTGTAACAGGGATAGACTCCATCTCCCAGGGGTCTAGCGCATTGTAACAGGGATAGACTCCATCTCCCAGGGGTCTAGCGCATTGTAACAGGGATAGACTCCATCTCCCAGGGGTCTAGCGCATTGTAACAGGGATAGACTCCATCTCCCAGGGGTCTAGCGCATTGTAACAGGGATAGACTCCATCTCCCAGGGGTCTAGCGCATTGTAACAGGGATAGACTCCATCTCCCAGGGGTCTAGCGCATTGTAACGGGGATAGACCGCATTGTTACCGGTTGATACCGACAATAAGCCACTCCCGACCTACTTCTACAGACCAAAGATTCGCAACAATATGAAACTGTTTTTAGCCTGATTTGTACTTGGATTTGTACCCCTTAGGTACAACAACACAGTAGCTTCAACATGACTGCCCCTTCATTGATTTCAAACACAATGTAAAAAATGACGCCTTTGTGTTCAAATTGCTGCAGTGAATGACGGCCTCATTACGACATTCAGTCAAGATTTAATCAATCTTAATTAATTAATCTCGCGCAGACTGCTGTCTCCACAGGAAAGAAAACGTTTGAAAAGGACAATTTAAATGAAGTGTGTTTGCCAGAGATTGTCCTGCTGCTACCCACAGGCGCATCTCTTTTCCCTTAGACTTGTTTTTGTTTTGTTAATGATTAATGTGTGCACTTGTGCCGTGTTGTGTTAGTTAAAAGAAAAGACAGAGGGGATACTTTTTTATATTGATGTGACAATTTTAAAGGTCACCTCACTTTATCATTAAGATTATATCCCACCATAGAACTGGTTGTCAAAGGAAATTTTATCCAACTCACTACACACATGTCTCTGTAAAGGTCAGCCATTTGACTACGTGACATCACTGCAATCACAGCACCAAGGATCTCTATTATGTTCCTTTGTGTGCTGTTTTGTTTTCATTTTTGATTTCCCCATTGGTCTCTTGAACTCTTTTAATGTCACTCTTGTTGATTGTCTTTCAGGTATTTCATAAATACGTAGAAGACTTTGATCCCTACTCAATGGTATTGTATAAATGAGCTTGGTATCAGGCTCCGTGTGGAAAATGCACTAAACACAGTTAGAGAGAATTTCACAGAAAATGTGATTTTCTCTCTAACAGATCTTTATACTACTGTATAAAGATCTGTTAACAATGACACTGATTAAATACAGTCACAGTATTGCTGAACTTTCATTTTCTCTCAAGTCATAAATCACAGCAATTATACAGTATAGGTCTTGATTGCATACTGTCCCACATTGTTATCATTATTACAAGACTGTTCTATTGTTGAAGGCCACAGAACAATTCAGTGGAAAGATTCATATATTTATTGTATTTGTATTCATTCAGTGCTGTGTCTTACTTTGTCGTTCTCCTGCTTTCTGCTTTGCTCTTTGACACATTCATAATTAGTTCTCCGTGGAGCAGATTGCTGGGAGAGATGTGAGACTACTGAAAATCAAAAAGGTAATATCTTTTATTACCTTTACCTTTATTACCTTATCTTCCTGTGAAGTGTGAAGACATGTTGTAGCTTAGATGCATTATTGATCAGCGATTTTTCGTACATGACATGGGTTGAAATGAGGTTGCTGCAATCCCAGTTATCCCACATCTTATTTTCTCATCCTTTTTCAGTCTGGAAATCTTGATCTGGCTCTAGAAGGAGGGGTGGATTCTCCACTTGGGAAGTTGGTGGTATCAGCTGTGTACGAGGGAGGCTCTGCTGACAGGCATGGTTAGTTTGCTAGTTATCATCACATATTACTACCATACAATATACCATATGGCATTCTTGCGGTTGTGTCTGTAAGTACAGATCCAGTCTTGAAATCATCTGTCTTGCTTTATTCCTATGTATGTTTCCAATGGAAACAATTGTGTGCACGTGTCTCTCGGGTCACTTTCAGTCACTTTTGCCCAGTATTACTTGTGCTTATCTATCTGGTCATCAATGATTCATAAATCAAGTGTGTGTACGTGTATGCGTGAGTGTGAGCATTTCTCTTGTTATGGAAATTGAAAATGGAGGTCTTCTTGTTTATTATGTGCACCAGGTTATGCGAGTAGTACTTCTCAGCAGAGAACAATCCCAGGCCCTATCTGTTTACAGAGAATGCATTCAATTGTCATTACATTATAACAGTATGATTTATGGTGACAAAAAAAAGTTTGCCAGCAGATGGCAAATTGATCATGTTAATATTTGTCTGTATGAGTCCTGTCTACCGACACTTTTCTCTCTGAGAGTTCTTATATTTCTGGTCTTAATTTCGAGAGTGTGTTAATTGTGTTCATAGTTCATACACTACCTTTCCCTCTACCGCTGCAACCACCGTGCTGTCATACAAACAATCAACTATAGCATTTTGTCTGTCTGTAAGTATGCTCCGCGGGTGTACCAAAACATTCCTGTGCAGTTTGGTTCTCAATCGATTGTGTCTGTTTCTAGGTGGTGTTGTGCCAGGAGATGAGATCATGGCGGTTAATGGGAAGATCCTCACTGATGCTTCATTGACTGAAGGGCAGAATTCAATGGCTAGAGCCTGGAATAGTGGAGGGGTACGTAGTACATTAATTCAACCACCTGTTCTTTCAAGATGCAGCGCATATATACAGTATATAGAGAGATTGTTTGATGTGGTAGCAAAGTGAATAGGGATTCTCCTCCTGCCAACATTCGGTCAGCATGTCGAATGCTGTGAAAAGAGGCCTGTGTCTTTGTCTTTTGCATATCATGTCAAATGCTGTTTACTTTTAATTTGTTGTAGTTTTATTGATGTAGCTCTGCCTATAGAACATTAACTCAGTCGATGCTCTGCTCTGTATGAAACCGTTGTTGGAGACGATTCATTCTTCTTTGTATCTTCAGGACTGGATTGACCTCGTGGTGGCGATGTCCCCTCCAAAAGACTACGAAGATGAAGTGTACGTAACCCCTGCAATAGAATTACCGCATTTTAATCAAGTGTAATAATCAGTCGCTTACTTCCGCTAATCTCATTTACGATTTGTTTTTTGTTTTTCTTGTTCCAATTGTTGTTGTTCTAATGAAGTAATGTAGTTTGCTGCATGCACTCATTTTTAAGTGTCTTATGACTTTGTACTGTTCGTATTGAGATTCGTTGTGTCGTGTTTTTGTGTCTGTGTGTGTGTGTGCGCACGCATGTGTTCAGCCCTAAATCAGCATCAGTCAGTCCCACTGCCAATAGAATGGTGTTTGAAGGCAGTGCGTCAGTATACAGACATGGCTACGTACTTCAACTGTAGCCTCCTACTACCTCACCCTCATCGGGGTAATACATGTACCCGTCAGCGGCGTTAGCTTCCTGTCTATTGCACGTGGGGGGTTGGGTGGTGGAGTGTTTGGTGTGGTGCTGTTTTGGCCCCATTCTTTTGTTCTTTTTACCTGATCACATGTGACAGTCTCCCTGTCAATCAGAAATAACAGCAAGTCTTTTAGGGATGGGACTTCAAATCAGTGAAAATGTTTATAATAATATACATACTGACAATACATTACATACCATACCGCATGGACAGTAACATGCAACATTACAAAGCAAAAAGGTTAGCATAGTATGTCAGATAATTGTATTTAGTCTATAGAGTATTGTTGAAGAACAGTGTTCTTTTTTTCGGCTGTCTTAAAGCTTTATCATCATAACAGCAACGTCTCATTTGCATGAAGAGATTTCCCACCAATGCAACACTGGCCCATCCTAACATAATTTATCTGCGACCAGAGTAATGGAGCAAGCCATATATAAACAAATATGCAACCCTAAGCATGGCTTCTGTGGAATTGCCCAGGGCAAATGCCATGGGTTTTTGAATAAATGTAGCCACCTGCCAGCCTTCAGCAGTTGTTCTGATTGATGATGTTCCAATGGACTGTTACATGTTTTGACTGATATAAATAGCAGTAGTAGACAGACAGCCTTGATAAATGCACTAAGAGTATATGCAATACATGTTTAGTTTTGACTAACTAACTGTAATGGCTTCACCAAAAACAAGGAGGCTTGGGGTCCCAAGGTTTTATGTGTTTCATTGAGTAGACAAGATGACCAGATGTTTGCAAAGTCCAATACACAAAACATTGTATGTTAGATTACAATAGATTACAAAAATGACATACTCTGAACTCCACTTAAAACCTTTTATGATCCTTGTCAAAATCTTCTGCATGTGTGTTGGTCTGACATTAAACATGCCAAAACAACACACATCTTACTCATTTACCTACTTTTTTATATTGTATTTGTTTTTTTGCAGTGAATTCAGGGTGACCAGATGTCCCCCTTTGTGTGGGACAGTCCCTCATTTCCAAGACTTTTCAGGCGTCCCACAAAGCGAGACACTGTCCCACATTAGTGTTCAAATGCCCTAATAGTTGGCCTTCTGTTATAAAGCAACTCTTGTTGTCCAACGTAGATCTGATTCTTTGTTACGCCTTACTGATTAAATGTTTTCTCTTTTGCTCTCCAGGACATTCTTCTAGGAATAAGCTGCCAAATAAACCAGAATCACCCAGAAGAAACTGTATAGTTCTCCACAACTCTACAGTAGTCACTTTCATGTCAATCACATTTCATTTGATTCATTCCTCAAGATCTAAAGTGCATCAAGACTAAACCACAAGAATATTTTTGTAATGTTATTGATTTTACTGAGTCAAAACATCTGCTGATGTGTATTACCATCATATCTCATCACACATGTCTTGCAAAGGAAGTTTCTGTCCATATAGAACTCCACTGTAACTGCCTCTCCAACAATCAATAAAGGTTTATTTGCTTGCATTTGCCCCTCTGGTGCATAGTTGTTTACCCCTATTTATATTATACACAATACACTACTGTACAGTGTTGTTTTAAAATGCTTTCTTGGTTTCTGTCAGTCGACTTGATTCCCTCAAGTCAAGCATAGCAGCCTCTTGCAATTATTTATGTCCACAGGGGGCAATAGTGTCGTGCTGCAGAGCAAGCCATCGTTTTAGTTCTTTATAGACTATGATCTAACCCTGAACCTATATAACTATACCTAATACCAGCGTCCATATGTTACTGTTACTGTAGTTACGTATAAACTCTTAGAAAGATTAGTCAACATCCACAAAGGGATTCAGGCTAGCCTATAATTATGTTTCATTACTCGATTAGCTTGAATTAATAATAATGTGAATTAATGAATGCAAAATGGATATGCACTGTGATTTAAAATGTGTATTGTGTGTGCAACCGCATAGTTGTTCACCTTTTGGATTCTATGCAAGCCTCTAAAACAGAATCCTACTAAGCTGTTATGTAATCACTAGGCTATGTTCAGTCATCGACATGCATGGTTCATAATGGCATACGTGACTGCAGTCCATTGACAGTGTAAGCATCGCATGGAGCGTTACGGCTATCGTCGTAGCCTGTCAGCATTTAGCCCATGTCAAAAGGGCGGCCTCGATCGTTGATCCCAAAGTCTTCAGCACCGTGGACAGCTCCACGCCTGGCTCAGGCTCTTTTGTCTTTATTTGCCTACGTGATGGATTCTCACAACCAAAACGAGGAACGTGAGAAGTGCAGCTGCACTCATGAGATTACATTTTTGACACGTGTTTTGTTTTCACTTTGACGTCGGTTCGCATATTCGTTTATTTGGATCTAAGTGAGCCTGCACGTCACGTGTTGCACAATGTCTTAGACGTTTGAGCTCTTGTCCATTCTGTTTGAACATTTTTACACTACTGTCAAGATTTTCTTGGAGTCGGTGGGAGCCTCTCTGAAGATGGGCGCACGGTATAAACCGGTAAGTGCTCGTGGATGTGAGTGATAATTCAAATTAGGTTACTTTTACATACTCGCTTAATTGTTTGGAATTGTTGCCTAATTACTGTAGTTATGTTTTTCCTATGGCCATCATCGTTTCAAACAATGTTGGTCAATCTATGTTAAGCATTTAGCTATTCTAAGCTACTTTTCATCAAACTGAGCTACAGTACAAAGCCCTTCAAATCACTGCAAGTTAGCCTACTTAGTAAATGTAGCTATAGTGACTTTATACAAAATGTGATTGATTATTTTATTGATAATTTGGCAAATGTATATGTGAAATATACAGTAAACAGCAAGGATGACACAATATTAAAATTATTTTCATGTGGCTGAGGACATGTTATGCCTGAATAAAACAACCGTGTGAAAGTTAAATATGGAGATGGTGAGTGCTCTCTTTGATGTAATGGACAAACTGCACTCAAAACTCATCTGTTGTGCCATTTTATGTTCATGTCTTGAGAGATTACTGAGAATGTAATGATTGAGCTTTTGTTAAGATACCCAGCTGGTGAAACAAATAGGCTTAATAACTTAATACACATCATTCTGAAAGTAGTTAAGGTATCCATAGCTGGGGAGCCACAGACCCAAAAGCTCAACGGTTAAGGATTAACTGTGATGTCATGACATACCTTTTATTTGTGTTTTTTCTATTCACTTGGTCATTAAGGTCCACAGAATGAGAGGTCTGCTCTGCCGGAAACATCCCGAAAAGAAAGTTATGGCCATTTTTGTATACACACCATAGACAACCAATATAAGGCAACATTTCATCATACTTTAAGTAGCATGTGACATGTCAAACTAGGTGCAGGTTTTCATGATTCTGAATCCATTACAAGCATTAGTTTTGCACGAAAAACACTCCTTGGCCTAAAAACGGCGATAGCCGTCATCACAAATGTGATGAGGTCAGCACATTTGGCCGGCAGAGCAGACCTCTCATTCTGTGGACCTTAATGACCAAATGAATAGAACAAATACAAATAAAAAGTATGTCATGACATCACAGGTCCTCTCAAATTGGCTCCCCGGCTACCACAAGAAATGTAGAACAACCTATTAGCTACTGCCTATCAGATTATGTAGGGTTATTTTGAATTAGAAAATGTGCTGCACATTTTCTAATTCAAAATAACCCTACATACGTATGTATTTGGTTCATTAATCTAGCGGTCTACAATCAACCCAGTGGCATTAGAGGTTGATTCAATGTCCATTATGCAGATATTTACAATGGTGAAATGTGTGTGTCCTACAGTAGCAGTAGTGCAGTGTAACAAAACCCTTCGTCACATTCGGCTTGAGAGCTCTCTGTCTGCACACCAGTGTTGATTTTGTCGACTAAAACTAAGACGAAGTCGACTACCTTTTTCCACAAAACAAAAACTAAATGGAAACTATATAAAAACTAAGCTATGATGACTAAAACTAAGACTAAATATACTGACAATTTTGTCAACAAATACAAACTAGACTAAAATGTTAGGAAGGGACTAGTGGACAAGAGATCCAGTATAAGTCATTTTACAATTAGTTATTTTATCGGCCGATCGGCTCCAATGACTAGGTACGTATATAGCACATGACTAAACCTAATAACTCAATATTGAAACCAATATTTCACAGAGAGGCTGAGATTTGAAAGTTCGTAGCGGTCGACAGTACTTGCACGCTCTGCTTGCGCACTGTAGGCCATTTATGGCCTACTTGTGTGCAATGCGCAAGTAGGCACTCGACAGAGTGAAGTTCTTTTTTTTCCCAACAATGTATTTATTTTCCTTTTTTACACACAAATGACAATACAAATATACAAAAAAAACAACAACAATGAACAGTACAAGACAATTACTGATATAAAGAAAGCAAAACAACAATAACCAAAAACAACAAAACAAAACAAAACAACAACAGCACTACTCCTCTTCAGCTCCATCCATTAAATGTGACAAATTATTGTTCTTTATGTATCTTATAAAACGGCCCCACACCTCCTGAAACATTTCTTGTTTGTCCTTAAGAATGTATGCAATCTTTTCTAAAGGTAAACATAAAGACACTTCCCTGAACCACTGTGTAATACTTGGTTTGTCTGGCCTCTTCCAGGTCAATGCTATCACTCTCTTAGCTTGTAAAAGACATATATCTATAAACATTTGTTCATTACGCTTTATCTTGTGTCCCTCTGGATATAGACCGAGCAGGAAGAACTTTGGTTCTGGTACAATATTTATTGACAAAATCTTCTGTATTTCCTGCCCGACCTTTCCCCAAAACTCCATCAATTTTGGACAGGACCACAGACAGTGGAACAATGTGCCTCTATCTTCACCGCATCTGGTGCATACATCTGGAATATTACAATTATACTTATTAAGTTTAACTGGTGTGATGTACACTCTCATAAGCCAATTGTATTGTAGAAGTTTTAGACGAGTATTCCCAGTCTGGGATTGAGCTTGTGCACAAGCCGTACTCCATTGTTCCACTGTTAAATCCTCCTGAATATCCGTTCTCCAGGCATTAAGCCTATCTTCCGAGGATTCCGGAGAAAAGTCAAACAGAGTGCAGTTCTAGTTCCACACAGAGATGCTTTACACGGTTCATCTGAGGTTCTGTCTAAATGCAGCTTTTCCACTGGCTTCCTTTTTTAAATAATCCTAGATTTAGGATTTAGGACTGCAGATGAAAATCAGCATCTTTGCTAAATCTGGTGTATTTACATTGCATTTACTGTATTTGTAATGTCAATTAATATGCTTTCTCCCGTCAAAATAAACAAAGTAAAGTAAAGGCTACTAAGCAATGGTACTAATAACCTATTCTTGATTAGTTGTTTGCTTTATTTAGAGAGGAAACTGTAGAGAGTCACTGAGTCAGAGCTGAGGCAGAAGTCTCTGCCCGTATTCCAACTGGGCATATTGCAATTGTGTGTTGTCAACGTTCTATCCGGTCAGCGATATGGCATGGTCCATTTCGTTAACCTGAACAGTAGGCTACCTTGAAATGATATCTAATTATATTTTTTTGCATGATGAATTTGTACTCTATATATTTAGAGGTAAGTGTGTGTTACATTGATGCAATAATCTGCCTAGAGAGATGCATTCTATTTAATTATTATTATCCCACGATTTTTGTAAACCATTTCTTTCACCCAGTGTCAATTGTCTAGTGTAATCCTGGGTGCTACTATGCTACACTCCCTCTAACAACCTGGGGAGAGCAATCAGGACTGACCTCATGTTTCCTTCAACCTTCAATGCATGAGGAGAACACGTTATTCCAACCAGTTCTATCCCCTCCATCATGCAGGCGCCCCGGCTGGCTGGGGGAGGCAGTTTGGAGACCAGGATTACTGCATGTTGTTTGTGAGGTTACATCCCCTAAGGCAGTGGTTTTCAACCCGTTTCATCATATCAAGGCCCATTATTTATTCAGCATTTGTGCCACGGACCACCAATTATGCTCCCGTGCTTGCGGTTTTGAGGGTTTGAGGTAGGTTGACAGTCTAATGACTGTCGGACCAATAATAGTCTCGGAACTAAAGCCTGTACCCTTGATGACATTTAGCCTCTCAGACACAAAACTAAAGAATATTTTGTTGTCGTTGGATAAGATTTTGTCCACAATTCCATCCATGCTGTATCATTATTTTGCCTTCTCTAATAGTGTAGACTTCTTGTAAATTAAGTAATGCAGATGTTGGGTGAGTAAAAGATAACGTATGTATGTATACATGTATGTATGTCGGTAAGAATGGTGGTCCCTTATTGGCTGTTGATGGTGACGTAGCTAAGGTGTGCTTCAAGGTATGTATAAGGTCAATAACGGGTCTAAAGGATTTAGAACAGCAGTTGTAATAGACATTAGTTAGTAGCAGTAATTGCGTGCTCTGCTTGCGCACAAGTATGCATGGCCTACTTGTGTGCAAGGCACAAGTTGGCACCTCGACACAGTGCATTTCTAGTTTTTATTTGTGTTTCATATGTTTACCCTGTCATTTTTATTAACAGTCCTCCAGGTGTAACTTCCTTTAAACAGTGTCCCCATGGTGTAATAGTGTGAGCATGGCTTCTCACATGTTCCCAACTTCCCACACAGGGAGGTATTCAGCGTGGGACAGGAAGTCAGTGGGTTGATTTAGGGTGTCGGGACCGGTTCCCCTCAGCTCGGGTGTCGGGATGAGAGATCATGTGGCACGTCATCTAGATATGCTGCTGTGTACGGTCCCTCATATTCAAACCGCTTGACCATTGACCTTTCACAGAGCAGTATATCTTCCCCTGTAGAACCTACTAAACCATGTGAAACCTGGCATCCCTGTTCTGGGAATGTCATAATAAGAAAAACGTTGGGCTAAAATAGCAGATGTACAAGCTCACAACGCGTTGCAATGCAATGTTGTTATTTTCAGTGAAGAGTTTCAAACTAAGCAAGGCAATTTTATTTATAGCACACAAAGGCAATTCAAAGTGCTTTACAGAATAAAAACAAACACAGTGCAACAATGCACTTAAAATTAATAGAGAATTTAATAGATACAATTAAAATAATATAAAGGAGCATATCAATTAGAACAAATACTCCCACCTTTGATAAAATAAATAATATAACGTGACAGCACAGCTCATTTAATGCCCAGGCAAGACCTAATAATATAACGTGACAGCACAGCTCATTTAATGCCCAGGCAAGACCTATAAACGTGACAGCACAGCTCATTTAATGCCCAGGCAAGACCTATAAACGTGACAGCACAGCTCATTTAATGCCCAGGCAAGACCTATAAACGTGACAGCACAGCTCATTTAATGCCCAGGCAAGACCTATAAACGTGACAGCACAGCTCATTTAATGCCCAGGCAAGACCTATAAACGTGACAGCACAGCTCATTTAATGCCCAGGCAAGACCTATAAACGTGACAGCACAGCTCATTTAATGCCCAGGCAAGACCTATAAACGTGACAGCACAGCTCATTTAATGCCCAGGCAAGACCTATAAACGTGACAGCACAGCTCATTTAATGCCCAGGCAAGACCTATAAACGTGACAGCACAGCTCATGCCCAGGCAAGACCTAGCTGTTGTTAGACATCATTGGGAGTAAGAATCAGAATCAGTTGGAGTTGTTGAAGAGCTATTCTTGAAAGTCCTGTGAGCAGACCATTACAGTAATCCAGTCTACTGGAAACAAAAGCATGTATAAGAGTTTCTATATAGGTCTTGCTTGGATATCATTCTTGTAATATTTTAAAGGTGATAATAGGCAGATGAAATTACAGATGTTATATGACTGTTCAAATTTAATTCTGAGTCTAAGACAACACCAAGATCTCTCACCTGGCTTTTGGGTATAAGAGACCGGTGAAAACTCTGTCTCTGATTATCCAAAAACAATTATCTCAGTCTTATCTTGATTTAATTGAAGAGGTTTTTGCAACATCCAGTCATTGATGACAGGGGGAATCAAGAGTACCAGATGTGCGTGTCATTTGCATAAGTATGGTAATTTACTTTGTAAATACGTTGCTTATTATTTGTGCTAGGGGTAGCATATACAGATTAAATAGGAGAGATCCAGCGGGATTTCAAACAGGACTGAAAAGATTGTAGGTTTGGTTGGTTTGGTGATTTAGATCAGAGCTTGTACATGATTTCATACGTACCATTGGCATCACTCATTCTCTCAGAGTCTCTCTCTCTCTCTCTCTCTCTCTCTCTCTCTCTCTCCTTCTCCCGCTCTCATACACACACGTTCCTACCGTGCATGCACCCATTACACCTTCTAGCAGGCTGCCACCTTCGCATGCAGCCTGCCTCCGGTCGTCTTCCCGTGCACCCTCTTCGAATGCTATCAACCCATAACTCGAATCTGCTATCCCATGAGGCTGACTCTGGAATCTCTTTGGCAAAGATAGGAACAGCAGGTGCACCGTGGGCAGCATGACTCTCTAATCATATCTCTGTGTCATATTATTTGAGGCACCAGTGTGCGTGTGTGAGCATGCAAGCGAGTATGTCTGCCGCACGCGTTCCTGCACAAGATAGCGCTGGTTATAGAGGATGTTGACCGTGGACTGGAGGGAGACTCGATGCAGGCAATTCTGACAATTCTGCGCGGGAAAGCTGCTTAGATCAACAAAGAGGAAAGAGAGCCGGTGCGTCCCACTGTGACTTACAGTACTGCCTTCTCTCTCTCTCTCTCTCTCTCTCTCTCTGTCTTTCTCTCTCTCTCTGTCTGTCTCTCTCAGCTCGCTTTCTCTCTCTCTCTCGGCTCGCTTTCTCTCTCTTGGCTCGCTTTCTCTCTCTCTCTCTCTCTCAGCTCTCTCTCAGTCTCCTTCTCCTCTCCGCACTCTGGATCAGACACTGGGAAGCAGGATGTAACGGCAAGGAGAAAGGGGTCACTTTGGAACCCACAGGGACCTAGACGCCAGCTGTGTTTGCACTCCTACCATTGACAACATGCTCTGAGAGCTATTTCATCTTTCTCTTTGTCCCTCTCTCCTTTGTCTTCCGCTCCTCTTCCTCGTTTGCTCCCCCCCCCCCCCTGCAGAGTCCCAGCTCCATCATGTCCTTGGCGTTCTGCGGGAGCGAGAACAACTCTGAGGCGTACAAAGTGGACCAGGGGGTCCTGAACAATGGCTGTTTCCTGGACGCGATTAACGTTGTGCCGCATGTCTTCCTCCTTTTCATCACCTTTCCCATCCTCTTCATCGGTGAGTGTTGTGAGTGGTGGAGGGGTGAGATCCCATGTCCCATGCACCGCACCCCTTATCTGAGTGCAAGGTACACATGCACGCACCTCACACATTCCCCCTCAACAGCACAAGGGTCTGACATGAGATGGATGCAATTAGAATCACCCGTGCCTTGCGCAATGTTTCTATGATTGAATCTGCTTTTTCTGTATGTTTTACTTTGTGTGACCTATACTCAAAGAAACAGGAGAAACATTTGCAGGCAGATATACTGAATTATTTACAATGGTGGCTATAAATATGCAAGAATATCAACTACTGCACCCTAGCATTTGCAGATCTACAAGCTTCAACACATCCCAATGTGACACGTCGGCTGCAAAGACATTTGTTATGGAAAACGGAAGTACAGAGCCGACTCCAGACAACTAATTATTAGTTTATTAAGTATAGAGAGTTTAAGTGCTCAAAATGCATTCTATGATGCACTTTTCTTTGATAAGTGGTCTTGTCTTATCATGCAATCCACTCTGGTTTCATCATTTCATAAACCCACATGCATGCATGTGGCCCGTAAGATAAAACCATTAGAAATCTGATTCCGTTGGTACGCGGTGGGGTAGCGCATAAGGACATGTTCCCTGAGCGGCCGAGCCCCTTTGCTTGTGGTGTGTGAAGAGCCGTCATGTAGGTGTTATGTAATGTTACAACCTGCAGGCTGCTGGCCATTCCATTAGTGTCATCAGTGTTACAGAGCTGCCGCTCTTTATCACTGCAGCCTAATAGTGGCTCTGTGTCCTTGATTCATTGCTATACTCACACACACTGTGTGTGTGTGTGTGTGTGTGTGTGTGTGTGTGTGTGTGTGTGTGTGTGTGTGTGTGTGTGTGTGTGTGTGTGTGTGTGTGTGTGTGTGTGTGTGTGTGTGTGTGTGTGTGTGTGTGTGCGCATGTGCGTGTTCGTGTGCCTGTTTTAAATCAGTTCGATGTCTGTAGTTGCACAGCAGTCACCATAGTCCATAGTCGTATCACAGTCATGTTACTGTGAGTGCATATGGAAGAACAAGACTCTCAATATAACAAAGGGACAAATTACGATTCCTATTAAACTGAAACCAGATAACATATCATCTCTGCCGGGCAGAAACATCTTGGGCTCAATCTTTAAAACATTTAAAAATAGTTCAACTAGCAAATCTACATCGACACGTTGTTAGCTTGTAGATCGGCTATTTGTACTATTTTAAAACGTTTTAAAATAGTAAAAATTGGCAAATAAGTTTAGGGATAAGGGGTAAGGGGTGGCACAAGATATAGGGACTTATCTCCGTATTTTTAACTTTGTGTTTTTCGTAAATGAACGCACTACTTCATCATACTATAGCCTCACTCAAAAGTATTCAAAGTAGCAGATCTGCAAGCTCGAAACGTGGCACCGGAAGCTACACGTTTTGACGTTTGAGCTTGTAGATCTGCTACTTTTGCTATTTTTTTATTTGAATCCTGAAAAGTGACAGTTTTGGACATATGAGGTTTCCACCCAACAAAGACAAATGCACCTGTACCAGTGTTGTTTTTGGCAGCAAATTTTGATTTTAGTTTTAGTCATTAGTCTCTTGAATAGTTTTCATTTAGTTTTAGTCACATGTCAGTCAGTGGAAAAAGGTAGTCGACGAACATTTTTCGTCTTAGTTTTAGTCGACAAAAACAACACTGACCTGTACACAATAACAGCAGAACAGAGACACTTGGGAATGACTGCTATGCTTGTTGTGAGTGTGACAGACAACACATCTTCACATCTGTCAGTGTCACCCTGTCACCTTGCGCTATACTTGTTTCTACAAGACCGTTGTCTCCAAAAATAGACCGCAAGGTTGTGAAAGCTTTACTGTTCAACTTGACGCAGTCTAAGATTTCAAACGCCCGACAAATCTAGAAAGGCTTTCTCATATGAATGTGACTACTGTCACACTGTATTTGCTATTTTGCTAGAGATGTATAGTAGGAGAAATCCTACTGTCTTATGAAACTTGTGTGGGATTTGGGAAATCACACTGGCCAATGGCCATGGCACTGTTACTGTGAGTTGACTCACAAGCACAAGTCCAGCACTATAGAGACTATTAAGTAGTGATGGGAGATTAATCGGCAAACACATCGGTATCAATCAATCAATCAATCAACCTTTATTTATATAGCACGTTTACACAACCGAAATTGACCAAAGTGCTTCACAGTAGACAAGTATAAAGACAAAGTATAAAAAACATAGTATACAAATCATTAGATTCAAGAACAAGAGAGTAACTATCAGACAACATTAAAAGCGAGGGAGAATTTAAAAGTCTCTAAGGATTGGGCAGTTCTAATGTGGGGGGGAAGGTTGTTCCATAGCCCTGGGGCCGCAACAGCAAAAGCACGGTCACCTCTTGTTTTACGGGTTAGGTCTGTTGGCATGGACAGTAGTGACTGGTCAGCAGACCTCAGAGCTCTAGGTGGGTTGTGGCGATGTAGGAGTTCAGACATATATGGGGGAGCCAGGTCATTTAGGGATTTATAAGTAAATAAAAAGGATCTTGAAATCGATCCTTTCTTTAATCGGGACTCGGAGCCAATGGAGGGAGGTGAGGACTGGTGAGATGTGGTCAAATTTTTTGGTACCGGTGAGAAGGCGGGCAGCAGCGTTTTGAACTAGTTGGAGGCGTCTGAGTGCGGATTGGTCAATTCCATAATAAAGGGTTACAGTAGTCGAGTCGTGATGAGATGAAGGAGTGGATAACAGTTTCAAATTGATTGTGGGGGAGATAAGGTTTGACTTTGGCGAGTAGGCGGAGGTGGTAGAAGCTAGTTTGAACAACGGAGCTAATCTGTTTGTCGAACTTGAAATTGCAGTCAAATATGAAGCTATGGTTTTTTGCGCTGGTGTGGATATTTGATGATAGGGGGCCCAGGGTATTGACAGGAAGGGTGGGGTTATGACCAAAAATTATGATCTCAGTTTTATTGTTGTTTAGATGTAGGAAGTTGGCATCCATCCAGGACCGTGTCGAAGGCCGCTGAGAGGTCCAACAAAACTAATATGGCGGGTCTACCTGAATCAACTGTTAAAATTAGGTCATTAAAAACTTTTAAAATGGCCGTTTCAGTGCTGTGTCTGGGTTTAAAACCGGATTGAAATTTTTCATGAATGTCGTGGCTAATTAAAAAGGACTGAAGTTGCGTGTAGATTATTTTTTCCAAAACTTTGGACAGGAAAGGTAGCTGTGAGATAGGTCTGAAATTGGAGAGGATTGATGGGTCTAGGTTTTTCTTTTTAATAAGCGGGTGGACTACAGCATGTTTAAAGGGGGCGGGGACCTGTCCAGACATGAGGCATGTATTTAAGAGTGTGACCAGACTTGGGCCAATAGAGCAGAAAACTTCTTTGAGAAGGCGGGGGGGGATGCTGTCTGTGGGGCAATTTGTGGGCCGGAGATGAGAGATGATGTCAGAGAGAGAGGAAAGAGATACCGGAGTGAAATGGTCGAGGGTAGCAGGACAGGGTAGAGATGCAGGGGGTGGGGCAGTGAAGGTATGCAGTGACCTGAGATCTGACATTTTTTCCATAAAAAATGCTTGAAAATTGTTGCAAAGGGTGAGAGATGGGGTGATAGGAGAGACATCGCGGGGATTTATAAGAGAGTTAAAAATGTTAAAGAGCACCTGGGGTTTGTGGCTGTTGTTAGAGACAGTAGCGGATATAAAGGCTGATTTTGCAGCCTTTACGGCTTTTTGATAAGTGGCAAGGCAGTTACGTAGTATTTCCAGGTTGACATGTATCGGCCGATTTGAGTTGTCTTTTGATTAATCGTCATCAGTCCGATTAATTCTTTACAAATTAACAAGCCCAAAGTAACAGCTTGAACAGATCTACAAGCTCACAATATTAAATATAAGATATTAAAGTTAAATCTGACTTGCCTGAGCCTGCAGTGCAGATACCCTGTATGTATTTTTCAGAATGAACAAAATTATTATAATATTTTAATACAGAATGAGATCATAATTATCGACATCGGTAATATCATCGGCACATCCCTACTATTAAGACATATATGCAGTAGTGTGCGTGCGTGCGTGCGTGCGTGCGTGCGTGCGTGCGTGCGTGGGGTCTCAGAGATAGAAATGCCATCAAATGGGTTGAGAATCACTGCTAGAGCCGTAAAAATCTTGTCTTATGGGGGTCCCTGCGGCATATCTCTTCAAATGGGGGTCCGCGGGCTAATTAGTGTCAATTTGGGGGTCCTTGACATGAAAACGTTTGGGAACCACTGGACTAGGACAAACGAGGTGGAGTAGTTTATTCATCAATTCCGTGAATTTGAGCCAGTGAGTTGACGCAGGCTTCTAGCCTTGTGTTTTCTTGGCCTTGTCTGCCAGACCTTTGGCAAAGTGTTAAAAGTGATTAATAATACATGGTTCAAAGCTGCTGCCATGTTTTCCACAGAGGTGACCCATTTCGTCTACATAGTAACTGTATCATCCAGTTCACAATGTTCCAATCTGAAGGACAACCATGGAGCGGCAGTGACTCAGTCTCAGTTTCTTTTTGAGCCGAATGTGAATAGAGCTGCATTGTATCGTACTGGCTCCCTCTTTTGTGTCGGAAGTGTCCTCTAACCCCAGCATGATTAACTGTTCCCTGTGGGCTGTTTGGGCGGTTCGCTCCACTGTTGGTGTGTGAATGTAGTACAGTGCTTTGGAAAAAGGTGTTACAGATATATTCGGTACATTATTCAAGTGTAAATATACTGTTATTTAAACCCCATGAGGGCTCTAGAATAGGTCACCTCCTTCTTTTTTTTTTTTTACTCTACACCAAATATCATTGCAGAAAATAGCTGATCTACGTACAATCTCACAAGCTGGCTGAATGTTCACCACACCAAATACTGAGTCAAATTAAAGTCAAGTCTGAAGTGCTGATGAGTCCCTCATTAACTGGAATGTTTCAGATTGCAAACAACAACTGAGGATCCTGAGGTGCATGCATGTTTTCATTATTGTTGTGTTATTTCCCGTGTGGTGCATTAGGTTGGGGCAGCCAGAGCTCCAAGGTCCACATCCATCACAGCACCTGGCTCCACTTTCCGGGTCACAACCTCCGCTGGCTCCTCACCTTCGTCCTGCTCTTCATCCTCGTGTGTGAGATTGCAGAAGGCATCGTTTCCGATGGGTATGTGTCACGAAGATACACTGTACTGTGCGCTTGGTCCGGCATCCTCCAATGAACATTTTCATGATTAGGGTTCAGGTTGGGGTCAGCCGGTTGAATGGCCCTTCCATGGAGCACCATGTTGTTTTTGATGCTATTAACTCTCACATATAATCGCAACAAAATGATCACTTTTAGAGGATTTTATTAGATTGAAATAAAATCCAGTTTTATAAATGTCCAATAGGGACCTTTAACCAAGTTCACTTAGACTCGTTGTTACAGGCAAATGTACCGGTATTTGAATTTTAATAGCAGATGTACAAGCTCACAACATGCTGTGAAACATTGTGATCTTGTAGATCAGCTATTTTCACAAATGCGCTGTGTGTGCGTGCGTGCGTGCGTGCGTGCGTGCGTGCGTGCGTGCGTGCGTGCGTGCGTGCAATCTCAGTGTGATTAACCCCGATTAAAGAGAGGATTAGTCTGTTTACAACTGCAGTGACATCCAGTGATTTCTCTGGATTGATGCTCATCAGGCTGTTAACACAGCGTCATGGGTCATGGGAGACTGGAGGCAATAGACACTGACTGACCCTTTTCAGTGAAGAGCTATCCATCTGCTCTGCACTTCACCGCTCACGTCAAGCTCACAATTTAGCCTAGTAGCCAAAAAGTGAACCCGGACATGTTGAGTACACCAACGTTTTATGTTAGAAATGTTTAGTATGGGTCCCCAGCATGTAGAAACTGCCGGATGCTAACTTGCATATGTTGAGCAAGTTTCATAATTGGCATAATAATTATGTGACCATACCATTAGCAACCTATAGAAGGCAAAATATTCAAAATTTCATTATGCTTTATCTAGCATGTGATGTGTCAAACTAGGGGGTTTTCATGATGCTGAATCCATTCCAAGCATTAGTTTTGCAAAAAAAACACTCATTGGGCTTAAAACAGCCGTGCCCACAAATGTGCTGACATCATCAATTTGTGATGACGGCATTGGCCGTTTTTAGCCCAATGGGTGTTTTTTTTGCAAAACTAATGCTTGGAATGGATTCAGCATCATGAAAACCCCCTAGTTTGACACATCACATGCTAGATAAAGCATAATGAAATTTTGAATATTTTGCCTTCTATAGGTTGTTAATGGTATGGTCACATAATTATTATGCCAATTATGAAACTTGCTCAACATATGCAAGTTAGCATCCGGCAGTTTCTACATGCTGGGGACCCATACTAAACATTTCTAACATAAAACGTTGGTGTACTCAACATGTCCGGGTTCACTTTTTGGCTACTAGGCTAAATTGTGAGCTTGACGTGAGCGGTGAAGTGCAGAGCAGATGGATAGCTCTTCACTGAAATGGAGTGAGGGTGGACGCTGCACACTCGCGGTACGTCAGGACAGTCTCATTGAAAAACATGTATTCTAATGAGATTTCATCGTTGGCTCGCTCACATCGCTGGCAGTGTAGATGAGTTGTTATAAACCACTTGAACCTTATATAGTCTCTTGACTGGAGTCTCTCAGGGTTCTGTACTAGTCTCTTTTCTGTTTTATGTCATATTACAAGGCACTGCTTCAGCCATAATAATTTAGTTTAATAATGTTTAGTTCAGTTTTAAACAGTGGTGAGCTGGTGGTAGGGCTATCCAGGGCGCCGCCCCAGTAGTTCAGACACCGCACGCACCATCGCACGCCCCCCACATGCAATTAAAATGAGCTTTATGCACACAGCCCTACTAGTTAAAAAATCCACAGCACACCACTGGTTTTAAATATCCCATTGATTTACAGTAACATTTTCTCCGAAGTCATTAAAACATTTCTGAACTGTGGGCGACTGTGGCTCAAGAGGTAGAGCTGGTCGTCCAATGATCCATGGGTCGGCGGTTCGAATCCCGGCTCCTCTTGCCTACATGTCGAAGTGTCCTTGGGCAAGACACTGAACCCCAAATTGCTCCCGATGTGCTGGTTGGTACCTTGCATGGCTTCCGTCGCAATCGGTGTATGAATGTGTGTGTGAATTGGTGAATGTAATGCACAATCTATGCAAAGCGCCTTGGATAAAGGCGCTATATAAATGCACCATTTAGAATTTACATGAAAACATTGTGTAAATGTTGGCTAGATAGTAATAGTGCACTTAATAACTCCCTGTCTGACATTTGAATTTCATTCATAAACAATCTTTTCTCCAGGGGCTTATTTCAGCTAGACTTTTCAAATCAAATTGTGTGTGTAAAGGCGCTATATAAATACACCATTTACCATTTACTGTGTGTGCAAACCTTAACAGCTCATCTACACAGGCAAGGAGAGAGCGTTTCGACGGCGATATTGTGCGAAAAACTTGATTTGAAAAGTCTAGCTGAAATAAGCCCCTGGAGAAAAGATTGTTTATGAATGAAATTCATAAACAATCTTTGTGAGCTTAGATTGGCTATTTCACGGTTGATTAGCCCAGCAAGGCGTCCCCTCCCATATTTCTGTCAGAAGCCCTAGACGGATGATTTCTCCATTCTGCCTTGTGTAATCTATTTAGCCTTTTCCTGTTGTGTCTCCACTCCCAGGTTCACCCAGTCCCTCCACTTGCACCTGTACATGCCTGCAGCACTGGCATTCATGGCTGCCATCACTTCCATTGTCTACTATCATAACATTGAGACGTCAAACTTCCCCAAACTACTAATAGGTACAGTATGGCTTATTTTTTAACTTGCCTCAGTTTATTCAGCATTATTTTACATTTTCCTTTTACTTAGTCATTTCATTTCATGTAATTATTCATTCGCCTTCCTTATGGATTCGAACTGATGACGTTCAAGTCACTTCAGCTATTGGGCTAATCAATGTCACCCAGCGATGTGCTGTGGATTTTGTTCCTATGTGTTTTAATGAAAAGCATAGTATCCATATATCTATTCCATAAGTTATTTTGATCAAATCATTGCTGTTTGATAGCTTGTAATTGTTAATAAACGAACTATTATAAACTCAGGGCAATATCGTTGAGAACAGAGTTGTGCTATTTAACATCAATCAATGCTATTTATCCAGAAATCCATATTGAACCCAACTGAACTGTGCTGAAATGGATCTCACACATGGCCATGTTACCACTTTGCTCTTTGTCGCATTTGTTTTGTTGTTAAACCTACACAATCTGCATGTTTTTGTCTCCCTCTCCCGACGGAGAGAGTTACAATGATGGCTACAATAAAGATGAACGGTGCATCTACTGTCCAATCCACATCCATCCTCATTGCAGATGTGGTCGTTATATTGTATTAAACCCATTTAGATTTCAAGCCAGGACCGCCTCTATATCACATTAGCTGCTATAGCAACCTCATTTTCATACGTTTTCATTATAGAGATATTTGACTTTTTTTGATTAGATTTACAAGGCGTTTTTTTTTAGAATTGGCCTCCGGTCTAAATGGATTTTCTATCATACAGATTGGTTAAAATTAGGTTTAACATTAAAGAAGGTCCTGGATTGTAGACTCCAAGGTTTGCTCCTATCTTCCTATCTCAGTTCTCATGCCTTCCTAATGCGTCATTAGCTTCCCTGTGTAAACGTGTGCGTTTGTTCCCCCTCCCTCGCATTGCGGAGTCGGCTTTGACTTTGTGCAGACCAGCCTCCTGGGGGTTATAATGGGGGGGAGGGGGTTGTGATGTGAATGGAAGATAAGGACTCACGGGTGTCATTACATGGCTGGTGTAAGGATACTATGCAGATGTACTATATTACTTTACATTGCTAGGAATGTTATTTAGATTAGACTTGTGTAGACAGATGCCAGGTTTGACGTTGACCTGGTGGTATCCTAGTTTCTCTGAAGCAGTTTGTTGATTTCTTCACTCCACTTTATCCTCTATTTTACCCTGTGGTTTGTTTACTTGGGTTCATGCCTTTTACTCTAACCTTGCACTATGCAAGATAAGAGCGGCTGCTACTTCCCTCATCGCTGCCTTTACAGAAGACACTTTCTCTCCCAGCAAGCAGATAGAAATGATGACTAGAGGAATAGAGAAGAATGGGGGAAGGATAGATGCGGGAGAAGAGAAGGAAGGTACAATAAAATCCACCGCATGCATTCCCAGTTTGCATCGTTCCCGAGTTGAGCTGCCGGTCAAACTGAAGGGGAACTGTGGGACTGTCATGAAGTGAAATGTGATACAACTACAGTAGGAAGTTATTTTCATCTGGGATCTCCACATAGAAACGGCGTGGCTCCAATGAGGATCTTGGACTGTCTGTGACATCTGTCGTTTACAACAGTACATTACATATCTATGATTTATGACGCCAAACTTAGGGATGGTAGCTGTTTGGTCCAGCTGTTTGTGAGATTAGCTCCGGTGTGACAGACAGACACACAGACACACAATATGCGCGCCCGCGATAGCTGGTTCTTTGCTTACGAAAGTTACGATGCTCATAGGAGTCTAGAGTTTAGGGTCCTTTTTTGAGTGGTGCAACCACTCCATTAAGTAGCTATGTGTCCCTGGGTCCCCTACTGGGTCCGAGCATGAAAATAGCGTGTCACTGTTGTGCAGCTTAACACACACACACACACACACACACACACATATTAACTCTATGTGGGGTGTTACAGTACAGTACAGTACAGTACAGTACAGTACAGTACAGTACAGTGACCCCCTGGGGACCCCCACACGGTAACTCTGTCATTTCTCAACCGTTTCGGACGTGGGGCGGCTCGCCGGAATCGGCCCGCCCCCCTGGGCGCATTCCTGGGGGTCTGGATGTTCCGGGGACCACCTGGGGACCCCCACACGGAGTTTCACCACTCACTTCACACAAGTGTGATTTTACTTTGCTTTGAGGCCGGCACTCTGGTTGTTCGTATACAGCCAATCCTTGACCGGCAGCACTTTTTGCGTCTGGTGCACTTGAACTCCTGACCTGACATGGCTGAGGTAGCTGTGAACAGATATCAGCCTTTGAACGTCTGTGCATTGCAGATATCTGCTCAATGTTATTGTTGTTGTTGTTTTTGTTTTTCATATAGTAATAGATATATAGATATATAGTAATAGATAACAAGCTACTGTGACAAGCTACTATCCAATGAATACTACATTGAGTCATAGACAGCTATCCTCTCGCAGAGCCACGCTTGTAGTAATATTGCATTGTCCATTTGTACTCTCTTAAGATACAAAAACATAAAAAGTTGCAATATGGAGATACGAGGTTTCTACCGGGCGACATCGGTGAATAAATCCATGCCCAGGTTTTGATATTGTGATCTTCTATCTCCTCAGCTTTGTTGATCTACTGGATTCTGGCCTTCATAATGAAGACCATCAAGTTTTCCAAGTACACGGAACATGGCATCGGGCCCCGGCAGCTGCGATATTGTATCACTGGACTCCTGATGATGGTGTATGGGTTACTGCTAGCAGTGGAGATCAATGTCATCCTGGGCAGGGTGAGTGAGCGCGCATGTGTGTGCGCGCGTGTGTGTGTGTGTGTGTGCGCGCGTGTGCACGCGTGTGTGGCAGGGGAGTGCGAAGCAGTGTTTACTTGCAGCTACAGTTGAGTGCACTTATCTATGTGTGCTTGTGAAGGGTGTGTGTGCATGACCGCATGCATGTGTTTTGCCTTATATTAGATCTATAACAACACAGTATCTCATTAGATATGGTGCAATTTGTGCGCCTGCCTGAATTCCACTGTATTTCTTCCTTTCCCTCGAGTGTAATACCGGCTTTTTACTGCAGCAACAGCACCACTCTGATTTATACTGTGAAATTCAGGCACAAATGGGATTAAAACATTTATGTATGGAATGAATATTTCAGTGGGTATTCGATGGGTAACATCTGTCGCTTGAAGCTACACACATTTGTTCAGGTACAGTATAGGAGCATTAAATACAGAGTTCTTATCACTGGATATTGTGGGTGGTTGACCGAGGCTGACAGAGACACAGTAATACCAATGTCCAAATCGATTTCAAAATGTCTCTGACAGTCTCGACCAAGGCTAGGTTGTCCTCAGCACATCTCATCCACCCGTCTGTGCTTCTGTATGCTAATGATGTACACAAGAGCACACTTGTTTTCAATTTCATTTTTGCAGTTTAGTTCCGGTGTTTGGTTCGATTAAGATCTGCGCTGAGGAGGACACATTCTGATTCTAACACAGTAATGTTTATGTCCTCAGTGGCCAATTTACTGTTGAGACATGTCCCTTGTTCAGGCTTTGTTCAGGCCCTGTGCTTTTCTTCTGCTGGTTATAATGAAATATATTCATGCTCAATGTAAGAGTTGCCGAGCGGTCAAGGCTCCAAGAATAGACGAAGTCCAAGAATGTAGATCTTTTGTTGTATTTATTTACCTCCAAAACTGATGAACAGCCCATATGACGGATTGTCACAGCCCGGGTCTGAGGCAAAACAAAATACTGCACAAATAATACTGGCCACAATACACTTTCCAAAACCAAAAGTAAGAAATAAACACTTGTTAACTAACAAAGACAAAAACAACAAAACCAAGAACTAAAGACACTGAAAACAGGCTATGCCTTCCCTGAAGACTCTGGCAGCTCTCCCTTGGTGTTGTCTCTTTGCTGTCTCAAGCCAACTCAGCAAACTCCCCTCAATGTTTCCAGCCTCCCTTATATACCAGGTGAGACCCACCCACAATGATTAGTAATTGGACAATCTACTCAAACAAGGTAAAATATGACCCATGAGATAGACTAACTATACAATTACACATTTCCTTAACAGACTCTGAATGCATTTCAAGGCATCAAATAAATCACAAAACAATTACAATAGAATTAGGCAACACAGATAAGGGTATATGATGCTACACATAGCCACACCTCCAAGGAGCTTGATGACCGTCCATTAATGGAAGCAGCTGTGCAGTGTGTGTTTGTAATGATCAGTTTTATATTGTGGAGTCTTCTAGTGTCTATAGGGCACGGGTTGCCCCGTGACACTCAACCTCTCTTTTTTGTATGCATTATGTAATGAAACATATTCACAGTTCACAGGACTCAAGGTCCTGTAAAGGTTTCAAGGTATTGCTATGCTGTGAGAACCAAAGTATTTTCTCTGTCTAGTACAGTATGTCTCAGCTTCTGTGCTAATTCCTGTACCAGTCACTGACCTAGTTTCCCTAAAGCGCAGGGGCTCATCTGAACTGCCGGTTTTGGTTCTTCATAACAGGAGGGAGCATGATTTCTCTACTACCACCAATGTGCCTATTCTATTCTATTCTATTCTGATTTTACACTACAAATGAATGCTCAATCACATTAACACAAAGCCAACAATAATTGGCTCAGGGAAGAGGACCCCCTGCCATGCATAGTCCGCCATGGCACCGTTGGAGGTGCGACAAAGAAAGCAGGAAGACCATCCTTCTGTATGAAATTATTATATTCTGATTTTACACTACAAATGAATGCTCAATCACATTAACACAAAGCCAACAATAATTTACACACTATACACACACTAATTCTATCTATGATTACAAAAACGAATCAACTAATTGGAGTGTGTACATGACATACAGTATGACATCATCATTTACACAATTTGTTGTCTCCACCAGGCCGAAGGCATGGGGAGAGAGTATGTTTTGCACTCCGTCCGTGTGTGTGTGTGTGTGTGTGTGTGTGTGTCCTTCCGTCCGTCCTTCCGTCCGTCCGTTATCAGCTAATCTCTGGCACCATTGGCCCGATCCATGCCAAACTGTGCACACACACTCCCTGGATGCCAACGACGAACCTCTGCCCCAAAAATTCCTCAACGGCCTGTTATAGCGCCACCATGAGGCCGATTTAGGCAAAACACATTTCTGTAGATAACTCGTACACATTTTATCCATACATCACACAATTCGGTATACACTATCTCCATAGTCATGTGATCAACACAGATCTGCACAATTTCCCATCTTCCATCCTGATTGGCTTAGATTGGCTTCCAAAACTCACATGATTGGTCCGTTTCAAACAAAATGCCACAAATCACAAACACAGTGTACAATTTTCCCCAAATCAGCCTCACGGTGGCGCTATAACAGGACAATTCCTGTTTTTACCTATAACTGACAACTTATGTATGCCACTCCCTAGAGGCCATGGAAAAAAAATTCCCTGCATCCCTCCACATCTGCCGGTTATAGCGCCACCATGAGGCCGATTTCTGCTAAACACATTGTTTGTGTTAGTCGCACAGATTTCATCCAAATCTCACGCACATCGGTACACATGATCTCTGTAGTCATGTGATCAAGACGAGCCTGTTGGATTTCTCAGATTCTACACTGATTAGCTAAGATTGCCTTCCAAAGTTTTCTATCCTCAGAGATGCTAGGCTTCGTACACACCTTTCGGACACATTGATCTGTCCGACCGACCACTGATTACATTTTTATGATTTGATGCCTCCATGTCCCACAATGCTTTGCGCGATTTGGGCGGTGCTACGATAGGCGGAAATAGATGCACATATGTTCAGTGTAGTTTTCTTGACTGCAGCAGCAGCTAGCGGTAGTTTGTCGAGGCCGTTTTTCACACTCAAAGTTCACTTAGAAGGTCCGGATCAAGGACCAAGGACCAAATATTTGCATTTTGATTTTGGTCCGTTTGGTGTTCACACTGGACTTTGTAAAGCGTACCAAATATGTAAACAAATGACACGTGGACATGTTAAGCGAACCAAATAGTGAAAAAAAGAAAAGAGGTCATTTTGCGACGGAGGGAAAAATAACATGAGGGGGTGCGGGAAATCACTGTCTACAATTTTTGGGCGCAACCTTCAGTCACACAGAGAGAAGAGAACAGCAACATTAATCATGATTGCAGCAACAACTTGAAATTGCATTAATTCTTAATAATTATTTTATTAGCCAAATAAGACAACAGATGAACAGAGGAGCAGGTGTTTGAACAATAATGTGCTTGCTGCTGGTGCATACAATTCACCGGAGAGGCGGAGACGTATATAGCCTACAACAAAGTATCCCCGAATCCCGATAAAAAGGACTTTTCTTCCATGTGTGCACCTTAACCTGATTCGATATAGGCGTATGTTATTTCTGCGCATCAAATCGACGGGCATTTCCATGTCATCTTATGGTTTAAACTTGAAGCCGTGCTGGTCAGTTATGCTTCAAGTCAGAACAGCTCCGCTGCAGTTGAGTTGATCTATATCACGTCTTTTGCTATAGTGATGTAATCAATTAATCATTTAGGACCACCTGTGTAGCTTATTTAACATTTGCTCCATTGGCTCTTTATGCGTGCGGCCGTGCGCTAGAGCGAGACAGGATGATTTTAAATATTTCTCTGTCTGCGTCTCTCCCATAGAGCTATAAAATATATCGGGTCTCTCCCCCCACATGTGCGCGCGTCATAACTTTGCGTGGTGGCGGTGGCGCATGCTTAAAATAAACAGATATACAAGCTTACATCGTGTACCATACCGTAAGTACCATTCGTGTCGATAACTTGTACATCTGTTATATTTGCGCATGTGAACCTCGTACGCTGCCATTACATTTCTACTCTAGGCTACTCATAGACATATATGCGTCTACTATTAAAATAGTGATCCCCGTAAAAAAGACATGCTTTTAGAACTAATTATTAATGCAGCCTCACAGGCCCGACGGCTATTTTGGCTATCGTCCTGTATTTCTGTATATAGAATAGAACTGGACTCACTTCACTCACTGGAGACAGCCGTGCGCAACTTGGACTCTCCAAGTTACGCACGGCCGTAGCCAAAAGAAGACATACAAACAAGCGATATAATAGTCTGTGTCACGTAACTCAGAAGACTACAGCCTAAACCCCACCCAGTGCTGTCAAGAACGGAAGTTCTCTCCTATTCGTTGGCGGTTAAAAACCACCCTTCTGTCCGATCTGAAGTCCCACCCTGTTCGTTGGCTGTTTTGACTACAAGGTGTCCGATGTGTTTGTTGTGCCCTCCGCCCCCACATCGGACAGGTTTGTCCGATCAAACGACGTGACTCCCATTGAAAATGAATTGGAGCAGCAATCAAATAGCAATCAGGCATCGCACACGGACCAAACATTTGTTCTTTAGGTGTGTACGCAGCCTAATATGAGTGATCTGGCTCTGTATTTCCTCAACAAAACGAAGAAAATTGTTGCAAGAAACAAACAAACAAAAAAACATGTTTATATTACTCCTAAACATTTTGCCAAACATCACACACACTCCTATCCTCCTGGTGGATACCTGTGCCCAGAAGGGCACTTTTTCCTAGTTGATTTTATGTTGATTAGATATGTTGTTGCTGTCATAAGCAAATACAAATTCTAGTCATCATCATCTATGTTGGTCCCTTCTAAATTTTCACCCCCACAGGGGTCGGGATGTCACCTCGTTAGACTTAATAACTGTTCATGGCTGAAAATCTATTTGCCTTATTACTTGAGTCACAAACACAATTGCAAGGCTGTGGTAATGAGGCTGTTTGTCAGTCTGTGTACTTTATGTCACTCTGTCCACAGTCACTCAATTATCGAGTCTGGTTCATCATGAAATCACAACACAATCATGAAACGTCAGATATTACATCTCTAAATCAATAAATGGGGCTGCAGTGGCTCAGGAGGAAGATATATACATTGTAAAGGGAAATGTGGCGTATAAATGCATAAAAGTCAAGGCCTCACTCCTTTTACAGCTCAAAGATGTACGTATTTGCTTTGACCTTGTTTTGTTGCATCTGTTTATGTCCTATACACAGGTTTAATGTTTGTCTTTAGTTCAATGTTTGTTTTGTCATATTGTCTCTTTATTGTTAATGGTGTTTAATGTTTGTGTTTTCACCGTTTGTTTTACATCACCATTACATCACCTAATCAACATGAGTTAGACTTTAATATATTAGCGCCCCTCACTTCACACAGGTGT
>NC_136810.1:25659545-25754545 GCF_951216825.1 Electrona antarctica
TATTTGAATGAAGTGAAATCACGGAATATACCTTTAAAACTGTAGACACAGCAATTTCTTCTGGTAATTAAGATTCAAGATTCAAGACTTTATTGCCATGTCAACAGAGTTGATTGGAATTTGTTTCAGTGCTCTAAAAACAGACATACAAATAGACACATATTCACATCACATATTCAGACAGTAGAAAGTACAAAAATCACATAAGACATAAAAATCACACAAAGACCAATAAATAAGAAGAATGCAAAACGTTACAATTCATGAGGGAGAGACCAATAAATAGGAAGAATGCAACGTTACAATACATGGTAAATAAATAGCAATTTCTCGCAGTTCAAGAGGGTCAGCATTCAGGAGGCGAACAGCCTCGGGATAAGTGCTGTTCTTAAAGCGGGAGGTATTGCACTTTAGAGACCGAAGTCTTTAACCTGAGGGCAGGGGTGCAAAATGAGAGCTGGCAGGGTGGGAGGGGTCGGCAATCACCTTCTGCATCCTATGCGTGTGGTGTAGATGGAGGAGACAGATGGGAGGTCGAGCCCAATTATTTTCCAATGCTCTTTAAAAGCTTTTATAGTGTGACCTTCAGTCAAAATGTTCTTTCCATCAAAGGTTGTCAATACTGGAATGAGCTGCCTGTCACACTGAGGGAGATCCCCACTTTCACAGATTTTAAAGGACAATTGAAACAGCAATAGTTTTAATCTTTTCTTATTTTCTTTATGCGCAAGTTACTTTACTTACAATTCTGTTGCCCTTTAAAAATGCTGCTAAACTAGATAGATGCACTTTTTACCTTGTACTTTGCTTCTTGTAGGCCTATGCTGTATGTATGTTTGTATGTTTTGTCTCGTAATGTACTGGTCGTGTACGTGCTTCACTGCCTGCCTGTTTTGTTTATATGTGTTGTGTGGATGAAAATTTAGCATCTTTGCTAATTCCGGTGTATTTAAGTTGCATTTATTTGTAATGTTCATTAATATGCTTGTCCCGTCAAAATAAACAAATAAAGTAAAGTAAAATAAAGTAAAGTAACCACTGTCTGTCTCGCTGATGTGTTCTATCAAACCTTTTCTTCCAGAGACCACAGGGCACTTCACCCCAGGGGCCCAAGTGGATCTGGCAGGCCTTGCGGAAGGCCTTCGGCAGACCCCTCATCCTTAGCATCACATTCCGCTTCTTGGCCGACCTGCTGGGCTTCGCCGGCCCTCTGTGCATCTCTGGCATCGTCCATCATATCAGCAAGGACAACCAAACCAACCAGCCACCGGTGGGAATGCAGTCTCATGACCTTCCACGCCATAGCAGTAGCTTAGCTTAGCATAGCATGACACCTGTGTGCTGTGACTGCAGAGCCATACTATAGGCGAATATTGTATTCATAGGCGACCATTTCCAAACTCGGCTTGTGATTGGTTGTCACTGTCAGTGGGGTAGGGAGCGCTGTGCTGTGTTCATTTGGACTTCATGTGGTTATGCCTACTAACCCTATCTCTAACTCTAACCTAAACATAACCGCAAGCACAGGAGCAACGCATCCCTCACCAACCTCAATCCGGTCGTTTTAACGCATACCTCACCAACCTCAATCCGGTCGTTTTAACGCATACCTCACCAACCTCAATCCGGTCGTTTTAACGCATACCTCACCAACCTCAATCCGGTCGTTTTAACGCATACCTCACCAACCTTAATCCGGTCGTTTTAACGCATACCTCACCAACCTCAATCCGGTCGTTTTAACGCATACCTCACCAACCTCAATCCGGTCGTTTTAACGCATCCCTCACCAACCGTAATCCAAAAACCGGTATATTGTCCAGCGAAACAAAAAAAAGTCTGCGGTTGTTGAAAAAATATTGGTGGCAGCAGGATTTGAACTCATGAAGCATGGATTGCAAGTCGGCATAGTAGTCCACTAAACTAGCAAGGCAGCTGGCTGAGTTAGGATTTGTGTTTGTATTAGAAGGCAAAGCTCTGGCGGGGTAAAACGAGCACACCCTAGGAAATGGTCGCCTATGAATACAATATTCGCATACTGCAAATGCAGACAAAAAAGAAAAGAGAGAAACAAGCCCAAAATGACATGTCATATTTTACCAGCTGCACGCACGCACGCATGCACGCACGCACGCACGCGCACACACACACACACACACACACACACACACACACACACACACACACACACACACACACACACACACACACACACACACACACACACACACTCATATTTTCAGCACCCTCTTGTGGACAAATGTTTGGACATAGTGACATGTATACAAACAGACGGACAGACAGACAGACAGACAGACAGACAGACAAGACGAGTCATTACAATATTTCCAGATGTACACTTTGAGTGGCATAATTAAACCACTTACTGTAGCAGATAGCATAATTAAACCACTTACTGTAGCAGATAGCAGCTGTGTTTGTGTGTGAAACTAAGACAGAGTAGGAAAGAACGAGAGGCAGAGATATAGTTGTATAGACAGAACGCAGACAAAGACAGACAGACACATGCAGCCGGCCCGTGACAACCAGTGTCAAACACTGTCTTCTAAAAGGTCAGCTCTGAGTTCCAATGGGATGTTTTATGATACTTTATCTCCCCAGCAGCACAGGCCCTGTTAAATATTTTTTTGCTATTAGCGATTCTCAGATTCCACATAGAGACTCAGACAGCTACTCTATCAGACTATCAATGTGCATCAGACAGACACTCTCTGTAGGAATAACTCCAATTATTCGTTCAGACACTCTCTGTAGGAATAACTCCAATTATTCGTTCAGACACTCTCTGTAGGAATAACTCCAATTATTCGTTTGAAGTCCATCCAGACAGCAGCAGAAGCAGCAGAGCAGACAGTATTATTTTCTTTGGTAAATAAATATAAATGGGCGCCTTTATCCAAGGTGGTTTACATAGATTGTGCATTTCATTCACACACCGATGGCGGTGGAAACCATGCAAGGCACCAACCAACACATCAGGAGCAATTAGGGGTTCAGTGACTTGCTCAAGGACACTTCGACACTAGCTCTGCGGGGCCCATGGGTTCGAACTGGCAACCTTGCGGTAACAATCCAGCCACTCTACCCCTGAGCCACCGCCACCCTTCTTTATAGAGAAAGAGCAGTCTTAATAACTTTCAACCTGGCGTTCCTTGTTTGGGTAAATTGTCATTGTAGACAAAGGTTTTCAAAACATTAAATAGAGTCTGAGGATTTGATGGTGTGGTCTGGTACTCACGTAGTTATCATCTTATCAAAAAAATCTAACGTCAATCAAATGTAAGTGATAACATAAACGGACATATTTGCTCCTTATTCACTTTCGCTATCCAGCTCAGTCTCCTGATATCATCCCTAGATAACAAAGTAAGAGGTGTCTGCTTTATTTAAGTTTGATTAAGTGTTCAGATAGTAGCTCCCATAATGAGAGATAATGATGCCATGTAGTATATTATAGGTCTAGATCTGGTCCTCACCCACTTTCCTCTCTCCTTCCAGATCAGGCTGATGGGGATCTATTTCATTTCCTCCAAGGGCTTCCTGGAGAATGCTTACGTGCTGACTGTGTTGCTGTTCTTCGCCCTGCTCCTGCAGAGGACCTTCCTGCAGGCTTCTTACTATGTGGCCATCGAGACGGGCATCAACCTGCGAGGAGCCATTCAGGTAGCCCACCGATCCTTAGCATCGTCCATGATTATTGCCATGACATGTCATAATCACTCACTCTCTCAGTCTCTTACTCTCTCTCTCTCTCTCTCTCTCTCTCTCTCTCTCTCTCTCTCTCACTCACACTCAGTCTCTTACTCTCTCTCTCTCTCTCTCTCTCTCTCTCTCACAGTCTCTAAAGCTGCGTTCAGACATGAATGTATATATTCGCCTCGGTTCGTCCCGTTTGTACCGCGCCGCACCCATTTGCGCAATTTTTGTCTTTGCATTGACTTTGTATGTAATCGCGCCGCTCTAACCGTCCAAGTCTGAACACACCTTTACTCTCTCTCACTTGTCTCTCACCATCCCACTCTCTCCTAGCCTGGTTTCCAGCCTGATCCACTGCGTTCCATGATTTGTTTTGTCACTTTGCTACAGTAAGTGACAAACCAAACCACGGAACAGCTTGGAAACAAAACTACCACTCCCCCTCCCTCACCAGTCACCACCCCATATCTCTCTCTCTCTCTCTCTCACCAATTTGGAGCGCGGGTGTGGGGTGTGGTGGGGTGTGGTCACTGTGGTGGGGTGGCGGCAACACCAGTTGATATGTGAAACTGGTTTCACATATCAATTAGCTGTGATTCGCTACAACAGAAAATTGCATGCATAGGGGTTGCCAGTGCCAATCTTTTGTGGTTTTGTTTTGTTTTTCGCCCATGTCTTTAAGGGAATCGAACCTCAGTCTCCCACTCGGCAAACCAACGCTCAACAGACCAATAGAGCTGGCAGAGTTGTTGTGGTCTTGTCTGGGGCACTAGCTTGCAATGACAGAACATTTTCATGGGACACAATATATTATCTTATCATGCATGCTGCTTCATTTGGACTTGTCTTCGATTATCTGTCTTCTGCTCCTGGCCCCCTGCCATTGTAGCTGTCAGTGAAATGTGCTGTCACTTATGAGTTATAGCTACTCAAAGCAACGTGTGTCAGAAAGATCAATAAACTTCAATAATCCTTCTTTTTGTAATGTTCTTTGCCATGCCTTAACTCTTAAATAAAAAAGGCTTTTTGTTCACCTCACTGGAACAGAGTGCCTTGGATCCTCTTCTTTAATGCTATGATTTAACCTCGCCAACGAGCACCTGTATTCAGTTCAACAAACAAAGGACCACGGCAGCGCTCCCTTCCTCTATTCATACTTTGATTTGTAGTTAGTATGGGGTAGAGCAAAAACAACTCACAGACGTAGATTCACCCAGACGTGGTTGAGCGCAGCCTATTTGATACATTTGTTATTTGGCACGCAGACTCCCGATTAGATGTCCAGGTGGTTTCCTTTACTCATACTGTATGTCTTTAACCCGACCTGAGACAGATTTTACAATTGCCTTCTAAGCCAGTAGTTCTTTACTACTACTACTTTTCGTGCCAAGGACCCCCAAATTAATACGGTATATGAAAATGTTTTGTTGTAGGGACCCTCAGAAGAGAACATCTGTGTTTAAAAAAAATCTACATTTCAAAGATTTTCCAAACACAAAAAATAGCTGATGTACAAGCTTACAGCACGGCACGAGGTGACGTGCTGTGGCCTTGTAGATCTACTACTTTTGAGAACCACTGTTCTGAATCCTCCTAAAAACGTATGTCGCTACATACACTGTACAGTGTATATGTATAGCTAAAATTTGAAATGGCAGATGCTTTCCCGGTTTTAATGGGTTACAGTAATAGATAATAACTGAAAAAGTGGGGGGACCACAAGTCCTCTGCCCCCCACCCCACCCCACCCCTCCAATCCTATTATTCATTATTGTGTGGTTTGTAGCCTAGCTTTACTCTCCTCTCTCGATCTCCTTTCTGCAGACTAAAATCTACAACAAGATCATGCGTCTGTGTTCGTCCTCCATGACGGGTGAGCTAACCGTGGCTCAGATCTGCAACCTGGTGGCCATCGACACCAACCAGCTCATGTGGTTCTTCTTCCTCTGTCCCAACCTGTGGGCCATGCCAGTGCAGGTGAGACTCAAGCACCGTTTCCATATAAAACTATTGTTCTTTTCCCATGTTTTTTCCCCCTAACCGTTTTATCACAGCTGAGCAGAGCAGAGCAGAGCAGAGCAGCACCGGGTAGTGCCAGATGCCAGATTTTGGACCTCGTGCCAATTCTGATTTTGGAGAGTACATCTTTGATCACCAATTACCAACGTTTTGACCGATATTTCCTAAACAAAGTGTGAAATATTGAAATAAATTTGAAACATAGATTTGATTCAAGTTTCTATTTGAGAACATTATTAAGCAACGAAATATATAAGAATGAACACAAGTATCTTTTTACTTACTTTAACAAACTCGTTAATATAAAATATAGGCTACACAAACTGTGTAAGTTATTTTATTGATTACTCTATCTATGAGCTCACAATGTGTCATGAATGATGTGATGCGCTTGTAGTTTAGCTATTTTTTTAGAATGCTATTGTTATAAGTGCTGTTTGTCAGCTTCCAAACAAATTGTTGACAAACTCACTGATGCACCCATTCTGTGGTTGTAGGCGTACGCAGGCATAAAGAAATCCAATGTGCACAGGCAGAACTCATTTTTGCTTTGCTTTAATAGAAAATAAAGTGCATATATGACATTCTTTCTGTTCTCTGTGCTGCTGGTAAAAACAGTGTCTCCACGTAGGTGCATAATTTCCCCCTCACACCTGTCCATAATTATAGTCTAGGCCTGGGAGGCGTGCCCGTCTGTGCCCAAACAATAATTCAATTAGCCACTAATCAAAATCAAACTATTAAGGCTAAATAACAGAAATAATAATCAGAAAATACAAAAACAGTTAAATGGCTTCTACAGCTATAATTAATAATAGCATGCCCAAAATAGGTATTTCCAGGTTGAAAGTGGTTAGAAATTGTGACATGTCGGAGGTGCATAATTGCCATTACCGATGTTGTCAAATAAAGCCAAATAATGGCTGATATATTTTCCAAACCGATAGGGCGGGCTCTACAAGCCACTATCCATTGGGAAATGGTTTTGTTTTGTGTTACATGTGGTTCTATGATCTTGATCATAATACTGACCTAAAAGGTGTCCTTCACAGACAGAATTGTCACGGTTGAACAACGCAGGGTCAGGTCAGGGCAGGGCAGAGATTTCCCGAATTATAATTACATTACATTACATTACATTACATTACAGTCATTTAGCAGACGCTTTTATCCAAAGCGACTTACAATAAGTGTATTCAACATAGGTAGGGAACAAAAACTACTAATCACCAGAAGTCTTTAGTGCATTTTCTGCAAAAACAAGCAACCAAGAGTATACCTAGCGCTAAGGTAAAAGTGCAATATATCAGCTACCTATTTCCTTAAACAGATGAGACAAAATAGCTAAATCAAATGAGCATGAGCTAAAACAATTAAGTGTATCGACTAAACAAGATCCAATAAACAATACAACAATAGAAAACAAGCGTTCGTACAGCTAGTTAACAACAAGTAGGTCAGGCAGAGAGGAAGGGTAGTGTTTAATTAGAATGGATTGACATGCACGCCTTACGTGTATAGCAGATTGCGACCATGTGACCTTCTTGAGAAGGTCTGCATGAAATGTCAAGTATAATTCATTTATTTTTGTTATTTCCAGCTTTAAATTCTCAGGAGGGAAATGAAAGGGCTATTAATAAAATCTAATAAAACAAATCATACAGCTGGCCTCGGAGATGCTCAAGAAGTATAATATATCAATATTTCTTGCTTGCTCCCTCTTTTTATGTGACAGATGCCATGATATGTGTATAGTATGTATAGTATACCATAAGAAACCTGGTCGGTTAGACCTGTCTTTGATAATGTCAGTTGAAATATGATTGTATCACAGAGAAATTATTGATATTCATATATGAAGTCCAAAATGCAGTTGACTCAAACCGCAAGTATTCATAACAAGTTAACAACACTGTCACTAATGGCTAAACACTGTTGGTTAAGGACAGGTTAGACACTGTTATTTCTGTTAAGGTTGGGGTGAATTCGTTTTTTTTAGGGTTAATATGCAGTCTATTGTCAAAACAGTCATATTTCTGGCTTTAGATAAGTGTTGATTTTGATGACGATGAGATGACGCTTACATACATTGTCCAAGGTATTTGTCTTGGAGGCTGTAGAGTCAGCTAGGTCGGGAGGTAACAGGGGGTGCACGGCCCAAAAAGTTCGAGAACCACTGGTGTAGACCTTTCTTTTTACTTCTTACTTTTCCTCTTTGCTTTATACAGTAGGATTGCTTATTGTACAAAACCAAGCAAATGACAAAATCAATATCTAACATTAAGTTCTCCAAGCCTTTATCCTAAATAACTATCATTTCCATTCTATAATTTCTTTCAGACTGCAGGCTCCACACAAATGGAAAAAAATGAATTAGAAGAATTTGAGTGAATGGTTTAATCGAAGGTCTCTCTTATCTTGCTCATGCAGTGCTGTATCTAATATTCAATCTAATCTAATCTACACAATGCTGTGGAAACACTTTGTTTTAGATCCGCAATGTGGCTGAACTAATCACCCTGGCAGCCTGCTGTGTTAACTCAGCTGGAACCAGGCAGCATATGCCTCTTTGGTACTCTTCCATCAGGGGAATGTGAACAGAATCAGTATTCCAACTGTTTGCACTTGTCTGCACCACACAGACAAGTGCCATAATCTTGTCAAGGAAACCTAGCTTCTGCAGTGCACTCTAGTCATTTTCTACAGCCCCAGAAATTTGTGACTGGGGGGGTAAATGGTAAATGGTGCATTTATATAGCGCCTTTATCCAAGGCGGTTTACATAGATTGTGCAGTACATTCACCCATTCACACACACATTCATACACCGATGGCAGCGGAAACCATGCAAGGCACCAACCAGCACATCGTTCAGTGGCATGGCAACCTTGCGGTTACCATCCAGCCACTCTACCCCTGAGCCCTGAGCCCCCCGCCCCTATGGGGCCCCCCATAGCCCCCCGCCCTATGGGGGCGGGGGCTATGGGGGGCTGGCTTTTTTAATGCATTTTGGTTTACATAGAAGTCAGTCAATTGGGTTGACTGAATTGAGCCATCCCTGAGCCCATGTCCAATTATCTCCATAGATAGTTCTGGCAGAGAGCAATCCTCACCATGCTAAAGTTAGTACGTTGGAAAATCGTGAGTGTTAATTTAACTCAGAGAGTAAAATGATAATGTGTAAAGGCAGTTGAATCGCTTACTGTAGGAGGAAGAGCCAGGGGCGAAGAGGGCTGTCAGTGCGTCGGTTGATATATTTACACATCGTTGGGTGTGATTCGCTTTAAAGACCTGGGATTGTATGTGCGTGGGGGAGGCGTCACGACTCCACGGATGTAAAGTCATAGTTGCATAACGTGATTAACGTCAACAATTTGATGTATTTATTTATGTGCCATCCAACTGTGCATGTGGCAGGTACAGTAAGACTGCCACTGATTCATTTATTTTCTGGGCTGTACACAAACAAAGACTGAGCCCCAGCGCGTCCCCAACCCCCGCACACGCATGCCATGCATGCACTTATTCCCTCACTTATCCTCACTTTATGCCAAGCCTTGGCTTGCCTCCTGGTGATGGATGAAGGACACAGAGAGTATGTTGGTGTGAAATGTTCCATCGTTCTCCATCTGTCTGTGTGTGTCTCCTGGGAAGGTGGGATACAGTAGCTGCTACTTAGCAGGAGCAGTGCATGCATGATGGAAGAAGTACTACTAAAAGTAGGGATGTGCCGATGACTCTGAGACATTTTGGCCGATATCGATATCCGATATAATTAATTGCTGGCCGATAACCGATATTACCGATGTCGATACGATCTCATTCTGTATTAAAAGTTTATAATAATGTAATGTAAAATACATGTAACAGGGTATCTGCTGCACTGCAAGTCAGATTTAACTTTAATACCTTATATTTAATATTGTGTGAGCTTGTAGATCTGTTCAAGCTGATACTTTCGGCTTGTTTATCTCTAAAGACAATCGGACCGATTAATTGATGCTGATTTATCAAAAAACAACTAGAATCGGCCGATACCGATGTGTTTGCAGATTAATCTCCCATCCCTAGCAAAAACCTATAGCTGCATCTGCATGTCCGAAATCATTCATTATGGGCAAAGACCCGTACCATTTATCATATAAGGAGGACAAGCACTTTGCAATCAATATAATTTATTAACACTGGCACACAAATACACAGGGGGAAAAGGTCACACTGTTCCCCCATTTCTCAAACTCTTACCACTTGAAAAATGTACCTTCTACTTTTTTTCCTTTCCTTGTTTCATTGTTTTTGTTCTTTATATCATTTTAAAAGTGTCTTATGCGTATGATTATGTCAGAGCCATCTAAGCCTTTATAAATGTCTATGGCTCCAACTGAATAGAAATACATGGACAACGCAGCACAATACAATATTAATAATATTAACCACTCCAAATATCATATCAACCAAATTGAATAATCAGAACAAATACCAGACACTAAATAATAATACTAATACTAATACTAATACTAATACTAATACTAATACTAATACTAATACTAATAATAATAATAATAGTCCTAATCATAACTACAGCTGGAGGCCATAACAATGGGCAGTTTAGAAATCGATGGTCAGGTTTGCTTGCAACATGCAATTGGTTTTAGTGTTTTTATCATTTGATTTCTGTATACTTAGATAGATAGATAGAGTTTTTATTAAAGTGTCCTACATCATACGATGCCGAGCCTGCACAGGCTTACAAGACACTCACAAAATTGTACATATATAATGATACATATACACAAATAGACAGTTACTCATGGATACATCGTTCTCCAACGTAACTGCCATGCCTTCTCTATGAATTTTCCAAAAACAAAAACGTCATTACTGAACAACCAATTTAACATAAAATACTACACTTTATGCCTGTATGTCTACTATTTTATGTCTTTATGTCTCTCTGGGTTATAATTCACTCCCCATCAGTGTATAACGTGTGCATAACAACAACCATATCTTGATGATAGCAGTGATGTGTGATGATAAATAATAATGATGAAGGTGGCTTACAGTACTAGCTAGTGTTAAGTGGCAGAGCCAAACTGCCTTGTACTGTAGCTCTTTATTAATTAAATGTATTCTAATGTACATGCATGTACACTGCTGTCTTCATGATTGAGGACATTGCTTCCCTGAATGTATACTTTGCACGTACATTACAAGCTTCATCCCATGCGCGACAGAAGGTCAATAGGGAGCAGTGTCAAATGCAATTTAGATGTACCTCTTTTTGAAATGCAATTAATTCTTCTCCGCTTTTCTTCGACAAGGCACCTGATGATGCCTCTCTCTCGGTCTCTTTCACGCATGCACAGTCTATCCCTGCCATCCCACTAACCTGTCTGTATTCTCAGATCATCGTAGGAGTGATCCTCCTCTATTACCTCTTGTCTGTATTCTCAGATCATCGTAGGAGTGATCCTCCTCTATTACCTCTTGTCTGTATTCTCAGATCATCGTAGGAGTGATCCTCCTCTATTACCTCTTGGGAATCAGTGCTTTGATCGGGGCGACTGTCATCGCTGTGTTGGCTCCGGTCCAGTACTTTGTGGCCACCAAACTGTCCGAAGCACAAAAGAGCGCTCTGGTGAGTCTTTATACAAAGTCCTGTTGATCAACTGTTGTTGTTATCTCCAGGTGTTTTGTGTCCTTGTAATGCAAGGTGCTGACTGCACCAAGGGAACCAATCAACCAACATTGATTTATCCATAATCACAGCTATTGAAGTAGTGGTTGTAATGATTTTGTTGAATAATGGTGGCACATGCACACACCTACGCACAAACGCACGCACGTACACACGCACACACACACACACACACACACACACACACACACACACACACACACACACACACACACACACACACACACACACACACACACACACACACACACACACACACACACACACACACACACACACACACCAAGTGGGAAGCAGAACAAACTAGAACTAGAATAATATTACCATTTGCTGGTACAAATGGTGTAACCATAAAGACACTGTGAACCTTGAAAATAAGCACATACACAAGCAAGCAAGATTAATTTCCCTTAAGAATTATTATCATTTTCTTATATCTGGTTGAATGGAACAGAATAAATTGAATGTCTCTAATGTGTTCATCTTGGCCATTGAATCAGATTATATTAATTTAATTTAAGCATTTATTCACTCATGCCCACAAGGCTATTCCACTGTAATGAGAAACCCTAATCACACTTTTATTGTGAAGTTATGTCTGTGCAATTGCAATTATGGCTCTACATGGCCATGGGCCATTATCATTGAACCATGTAGAAGACATGGACATCATTTAGCACTCTTGCACTACAGTGTGTGTGTGTGTGTGTGTGTGTGTGTGTGTGTGTGTGTGTGTGTGTGTGTGTGTGTGTGTGTGTGTGTGTGTGTGTGTGTGTGTGTGTGTGTGTGTGTGCGTGTGTGTGCTAATTATCCAATTAACAATATAAACATCATAGGATGTCCTTTTTATCCGCGAGGGGAATTAATCTTGCTTGGTCCAGTACAGATAAAAACATGATTAAAACATATTTAATTAAACAGTTAAAAGACACTACATTAAAACGACCAACTATAAATCTAAAATATCTAAAAGATTATATCATTTTTGTAATTGTTTTCTTTCTTTTTTAACGAAAAGCAATCTCCTCTACACAGTCTGAGAATGAGTGCATGGGTGTGCATATGCACATGCATTTGTGTGTGCGCTCTTGCGTGCGTGCAAGTGTGATTGGGGGTTATGTTAAGTCCAGTTTAACCAGGCGAGGGGGTTCTGGGGGGGTTATGTCTATTAAGGAGACTAATGGCAGAGGGGATAGGCAGCGGTGGCCGAACGGTTTGCGGAGCGGTCTTGTTATCGGAAGGTCGCCAGTTCGAATCCCCGGACCGGCACGTTAAAATTACCACCGCTGAAGTGCCCTTGAGCAAGGCATTGAACCCCTACCATGAAATGTTCTATGAGCAGGGTCTGGCTGTAAACAAGCATCTCGAGCTTAGTCCATTCACCCTGGGTAAACAAAGAACTTTGCTTTGATATTACTGACACTGTCGTTTTTCTTCTTCAATAAAGTGGCAGCAAATCTGCTGCTGCTAAAGGACAGGATCTGAAAGCAGGTGCCAAGCTTTCTCCCCTGCCCTCCAGCCACTGCAGGGCTGAGCACTGCATCACGTAGAGCTTTCTCCCCTGCCCTCCAGCCACTGCAGGACTGAGCACTGCATCACGTAGAGCTTTCTCCCCTGCCCTCCAGCCACTGCAGGGCTGAGCACTGCATCACGTAGAGCTTTCTCCCCTGCCCTCCAGCCACTGCAGGGCTGAGCACTGCATCACGTAGAGCTTTCTCCCCTGCCCTCCAGCCACTGCAGGGCTGAGCACTGCATCATGTAGAGCTTTCTCCCCTGCCCTCCAGCCACTGCAGGGCTGAGCACTGCATCACGTAGAGCTTTCTCCCCTGCCCTCCAGCCACTGCAGGGCTGAGCACTGCATCACACAGAGCTTGGATCCCAATGGCTCAATGTAATCAAAGCCTGCTCGTTCTATTTCAGGAATACTCCAGTGAGCGGCTGAAGAAGACCAATGAATTACTCCGTGGCATCAAGCTGTTAAAACTCTACGCCTGGGAGCACATCTTCTGTGACAGCATCGAGGAGACGAGGAGCAAAGAGCTCTCCAGTCTGCAGACGTTCGCTTTCTACACAACCATATCCAGTATGTAATGTTATGTCATACTATAGGTATAGTATGACCCCAAACAAACAGAGCACATTCAAACTGTACCGCCCTTGGTAGAGATAGAGTTAAGGAGTCTCAAGTTGCCAGATGGTCAGAGAAAGTGATTCAATCTGTCCATGGTTTTTATTAGGGCTGGGACTTGATTAAGAAAATATATATAATTCATTCGAGGCATTTTAATTAATTCATCGAAATTAATCGCATTTTAATTGCATATCAATATTTGACCTGAGAAGCCTTTTTTCAATTAAAACGGATTTTGGTATTTTCCCAAGCAAAGCGGTCTGATCGGCTTATTCTCCCATTGCGTGCGCCAGTATGATCTGTACACCTGAAATGTGTCCAAATTGTCTGTGGGGCAAAAACTAAGCTGAACTAAGCTAAACATTATTGTTTCTGTAATTAATCCAAATTAATTATTTCTGTGCCGCTAGCTGTTAGCATGAATGTAGTTAACCTTTGCCACCATCAGCGTTCACTTTAAGAGGAGTTTCCACCCCCCGCCAGCCCCATACACACACTCAATAAGAGGAGTTTCCACCCCCCGCCAGCCCCATACACACACTCAATACACACACTTTGCTATCATTAGCACACACTGCTTACCTCTCGCCAGAAACGTTTACATGTTGGGAGCGACGTCACAAATGACATCTGAACTTTGGATTTCTGAAGATCCACCAAGGACAGCTCTCCTGGATTCCGACTTATGGAGGTTTGAAAATCCTCCTTTGAACTGCGGTAAACGGAGATCCGATTTAACGTCCCATAGCTGGTGGTGACGGAGGCGTTGCATATGCAACCGGATCAATGTTAAAAGCTGCCTTGGGGCTCAACCATTATATACATAGAGTATATGTTAGGGTCCGTATATATATACGGACATGGTAGAGAAATAATTAATCAGTTAAACTCCCAGCCCTAGTTTTTATATTTATAAAATCCACAGACTTAACCACTTTCAGAGATGAAAGTATGAAAGTATTAACCAATGAAAGAAAAAGAGCTTTTGACTATATACATTCTGGTTATTTTCTCAATTTCCTAAAAAGTAACAGTTTTGCAGGGTTTTGCCCGACAGTGATGATGTTATGGTCACTTAATATTTATTCCAACGTGTACATTTTCAGTGGTTTGTAAATTGTGTCTGTGGGACTGAAAAAAGGTCTGTGCACATTGAAAAAGCCTCACCAAGTTGATTGCATCAGTGTGAACTGGGTTTGTAAGCTGCATTTTGAACTCATGCTAGTGATCTCGGATTTCTTTTTTAAATGGCTTCATGACCGGGATAAATATTTCTGGTATTTGTGAATCTATTTGTGGCCCACATACAGATAGGCAGTGAACATTGAACAACGAGAAAAGTGTACTCCTCTGAACGAATAGCTCTGCCAGGCTGGGTTGCTAGCCAGGGCTGTGTAAGTCGTGGATTGGGCAACACTAGGGTTAATTTGTTTAACGCTCAGAAAACCAGCGATAGACAATTTTCAACAGATCTGCAAATTTTAACCTGACTCTGCCAGATTGCGGCAGTATTGAGTTCACAAGTTCCCTCCTCCTGCCTCGATCTGGGCTCTCTCAAGCAGAAACGATGAACCGGAAGCAGCGGGACAACAATCTGATATCTCCATAATAATTTAGAGTTGTAGTCTTGTTAGGTTGCGTTTACATTTGTGATGTGGCACAGCTTCAATATGTCATCAGTGTCGTGTTGATCCCACCTCTAGCGGCCTCATACGGCTGCCCATCGCTCCGGTCTGATTTGGTCCGGAGTACATCGTCTCTGCACGAGAGACACCAGACTCTCCCTTCTGGCAGAATGCAAATGTTGTCCAGCAGGGGGAGTGGTTTTACCATGCAAATTTGGGAAATAAGATAATATTGTTTGATGTGAATGTTGTTCAGTTTTTGAGGATATGGAACATTAAGAATAAGAGGGCCTTGATATAGAATCATATTACTGTGTGTCTGCATAGTTGTCTACCTGCATTGTTTGAACTCCAGTAGGTGCATAACGACTTATGTTATGTTTCCCTCGTGTTCTTTTCAGTTTTCATGAATGCAGCCATTCCTATAGCAGCCGTGCTCACGGTGAGTACACTCTGATCCTGCATGTGATCTCATCTGAATGATAGCTAAAGATCTACATATAAACACGCCTCATGGGCTTCGACAAATAAACTATGCAATATACTGGGATCTATAGGGTCTGTCCATTGCTCTGTGTACAGCACTGGTTCTCAAAGTGTTGTCCGAGGACCCCCAGTTGTCCGTTGTCCGTGAGGGGGTTCCGGGCAAAACTGATGAACACTTTTAATACATAAGCCCTATTTTATTTTTCGGCTATGCAAAAATAGCCTATCTGCGAACAACTGGTCTACAGTACATATACGTTGTGCGATTAAAGGCTAGATACTGCAAGGTGGATATGCACACTGATGTGAGCCAATGATTATTGCTTTTTCATGGTTATATTTTTTGCAAAAATGAGTGGCTTGCTATTCATAATCCCATTTATTGTATGGCCTCAACAAACCAAATCGATATGTATATATAATAAAATAATTAAAAATACTTTTTTTTACAGGGAATGCATTTTTAAATTATTGTATTGGCTTACAAATCTTATCTTATCTGCTTCCATACCCATAGCAACGTAGAAACAGAGGTGGAAAAGAAGTCTGTTACTCAGACACCACAGGCCACAGATTGCCTTGATTCAGAATAGAGTATTCAATAAGTAATAAATAATAGTGATCAATAGTGAAAGTGATACAAAATAATTACTCCTTCCCCTGGTCTAAACAGTGTCTGTGGCCAGTTTGGTGGTCAACAAAATATCCAGTCTGTCTGTGAATGTCCAGTGACATGATTTCACAGGGACCATTCTGTATCTTTAGCAGCCCATCAAAGCAGCCCATCAAAGTGCATGGGTTGAGTGGTGCTGGTGCTAATTGTAAAATGGCAAGCAGACAATCAATTTGTCTGAAGTACAAGTTATTGTCCAGATTGATTGCTGGAAATGAGAAGTTTGACAGTCTTTTGTCAGAGAACTAGTTTGCTCTCGAGGTACAGACTATAGGTCAGTGGTTCCCAAAGTGGGGTCCGGGGACCCCCAGGGGTCCTTGAGGGAGTTCCAGGGGGTCCCCAGCTAAATGATAGTTAGGAAACAAATGGACCCTTATGGGTCTGTAACTCTGAGACTGTACGAATGGAACCAAATGGACCCTAACGTGTCCATTTGGTTCCATTTGTACACTCTCAGAGTTAAATTAACTTTGATTTTAAAATATACATTGGGGTCCCAGAGACATACATGCCATTAAATAGCGGGCCATAGCCTAATTCAGGTCAAACTGGGGGCCCTTGAAATGAAAATGTGTGAAAATCACTGCCGCACGAATCTTCTCTTATGGGGGTTCCTGGCATATCTTTTCAAATGGGGGTCCGCAGGCTAATGAGTATCATTTTGGGGGTCCTTGACATGAAAAAGTTTGGGAACCACTGGACTACAGTAGGTCACAAATACTCGTCAGAAAAGTGTCGTGTTTACTTCCATTGTATGGGAGGGGCGGAGTGTCCAGTTGTGGCGAGTTGATGTTCAATGCGTGCAGTTCAATATTGGTATTAGTTTGACCGGGAGTCAAGCAGTCATTTCTCTTTTTTCTCGTGTAGTTTTCTTTCACTGAGCCAACCACTCCAAAGTATAAGTCGAAATGTTTTGAAAAATTGAAAATGTGTGCAAATCTTTGAATATATATAACGTTTTTAACTCCAATATTTGCATCTGGGAGGTTCCTGGAACAACATGTATTCAGATGGGGGTCCGTGGACAAATACAGATAATTCTGGGGGTCCTTGTTAAAGGAGTTCAGTTCCCCATTGATAACATCAGAAAGAAAATGTAAAAGCCACATCTTTCTCACAATCTTTCCGTAGACATTTGTGGTCCATGTTCACATCTCGGAGGACGCAGACTTGTCCCCTGCGGTGGCCTTCGCCTCTCTGTCCCTTTTCCACATCCTGGTCACCCCCCTCTTCCTTCTGTCCAGCGTTGTGAGATCTACCGTCAAAGCGCTGGTCAGGTGAGCAATGCCTGCTTCCCACAATGCATTTGAACCCATTCTAGATGGGAACCCCTTTTGGTGTTTATAGCATTATGTTATACTTTAGCTATTGAAAAATAGCAGATCTACAAGCTCATAGTGTGGCACCGAGTGCCGCGCTACGAGCTTGTAGGTTTGCTATTTTTGAAAAATCGTGAAAATGTGTCGCAAATCTTTGAATATATTATATCAGAGCGAACGTTTTTAACTCATATCTTTGTTTCTGGAGGGGGGGGGGGGGGGGGGGGTCCCTGGAACTACATATTTTCAGATGGGGGTCGGTGGCTAATTACATATAATGTTTGGGGTCCTTGACATGAAATAGTTTGAGAACCACTGACAGAAACAGGTTTTTCAGAAAAGTGTCATTTCTTTGGGTTTATAATCAATTTTCAAGAAAATCTAATTATACAGCGATTAACCTTAGAAAGAATAAATGGTAAATGAATGCTAAATGGTGCATTTCAAATTTTCCTTTTTTCCAAAGCACTTACGTGAACTACATTGCATGCATCCAATCACACACACACTGATGGCGGAGGAAACCATGCAAGGGACCGACTTCACAACTTCAATTCAATTCAATTTTTATTAAAGTGTCAAACCACAACAAGTTGTCTCAAGACACTGTACATGTAGAGGAAAGGACCGACAGAGATCCCACTCAGAGCAAGCAATTTTGTGACAGTGGTAACGAAAAACTCCCCCTTAGGAAGAAACGCCAAGCAGAACCCGACTCTAAGCTTCTTCTCCCATTGCGTGCGTGCACTGGTATGATCGGTACACCTGAAATTTGTCCAGTGAGATTCTGTGGTGCAAAAACTAAGCACGTTTAAAATGCGTTATTTTTTTTATCGTGTTATTGTTCCTGTAATGAATTAATCTAAATTAATCAGTTAAAGTCCCAGCCCTAAAGATAATATACTATAATATAATATAATATGATATGGTATAACAATGATGACAGATATTTAGTGGTATAAGAATGTTAAGATTAAATACAGCTGTGTAGTGCTCTGTGTAGTGGTGGGGGTCCCGTCCCTCTCTCACTCCTCAAATTGCCTCATGCGCTTTTGAGCAACTTATGCAAGATGGGAGGAGAAATCCGGTGACGTCTCTATTAATACTCAGGAGTCATTAGGGGTTCAGTGACATTCAAAGACACTTCTATACGCAGCCAGGGGGAGCCGGGAATCGAACGGGGAACCTTCGGGGACCACTGCCAGAAAGAATAGAGTGATGGGGAAGTTAATTGTCAGGAAAGAGAAGGTGTATTGAGTTGGATGGAAAACAGGCTCCAGGCTTTCAGCGAGATTGAGTTGTGGTCTTATTTGATCCATCTTAGTTAAGGCAACACTCTCACTTTTGCTAGCTATAGTCTACGCCTGGGTACTGTCTCCAATAATGAAATGTCTCTCAAGTTAAATAGATTTCCTGCAAACAAAGACCTCTGCATACTGTACTGTATCAATTGCCTTCAGCAGCACTAGTCATCAATAATCCATCCTCTCATTTTAAATGGTCTCAGGCACCATGCTGTTACTGTACAATTAATATGTGTGCTGAGACTCTCAGCACACATATTAATTGTACAGTAACAGCATGGTGACATCATGTGTAATATCATTACATAGGGCAACAATTCCATATTCACTTTTCTCTATGTACCCTGTTAAATAGAATTGGCACATATGTATCCAGTTAAAAAGGCCAATTGGCACGACATCGGCTATCTTTCACAAACCAAAATACTGTACATGATTATAAGACTGTATCTGGGGTGCAACAGTTAAGCAATTTAATTTAAAAATATATATTGATTTTAATAAAATAATTGATATGGTGTGGATTTAACCATATTATGTGGATTGTTGTTATTGTAGATATTGCTATTTTTGCAGTAGAAACGTTCGTATAATCTCTAAGAAAATAATCACTATTGGTAGCCCCACATTGTATATTTGAATGTACCACTGCAATTCCCTAAACACTGATGAAAGTCCCTCTAAATGGAGGCTGGATGTGTATCTGCCATCTGGGGCCTGTAACTTAATGAGAGAATTAGCATCTGTTGAATGAATGAATACCCAGAGAGGCACCTAGATTAGCATTTCAATGCCTGATCTGCATGTATACAAGGGACAGGCAACGCGGTCCACCCCCCACCACCCCCGCCCCAAAACAGATGTGTTAAGGTGCTAGACTTGGATGGTTAGAGCGGCTCGATTGTATACACAGTCAATGCAAGACGAGAATTGCGCGAACGGGCGCGACCTGATGCGGCACAAACGGGACGAACCGAGGCGAATATATATTCAGGTCCAATTCCTCATGGGGGCCGAGATCCCTGGTCCAATTCCTCATGGGGGCCCTGGCCCCCCGGTCCCCACAGACTCTACATCGTTGCCTTGATGGGTTAGAAGTGGTTTCTGGAAAAGCATAAAGAACATTGTGATATCGGCTGGTGTTTTTCTTTGTCTTTTTTCTGCGGTTATGGACTTTAAAAAGATGCCACACGCTCCAAGGATTTCATTATAAACAACAGATAACAATAAAATAAAATCCAATGAGGGTTCAGCATTGTGCTACGTCCAGCAGGGATGGTTATGGACTTTAAAAAGATGCCACACGCTCCAAGGATTTCATTATAAACAACAGATAACAATAAAATAAAATCCAATGAGGGTTCAGCATTGTGCTACGTCCAGCAGGGAACGTGGCACAGTAAGAGACATAGGGCTCCATTTTCGTCACCGCTAAACCCCTTATCCCTAAACGTCTTTGCCTTTTTTTACTATTTTGCTAAACATTTTCGAATAGTTAAAATGGCCAGTCTACAAGCTCACAACGTGTCAATGTAGATTGGCTAGTTGAACTATTCAAAAATGTTTTTCAAAATAGTAAAAAAAAGGCAAAGAAGTTTAGGGATAAGGGGTTTAGTAGTGACGAAAATGGAGCCCATAGTTCTCTGTTACTCTATTCCAAATAGTTTGGAATAGCACAACTCGTTAGCTAGCAGAATTAGTGAAGAGTATACTCTTTGTTTGTTTCAGTGTTCAGAAGCTCAGTGAGTTCTTCTCCAGTGATGAGATTGGACTTGAGCTTGAGCCTAAAGCCACCCTATCATCTGACTCCAGCAACCACAACCAGAATAAGTACCAGGCTGTGGTGAGTGCGCGTACACACACACACACACACACACACACACACACACACACACACACACACACACACACACACACACACACACACACACACACACACACACACACACACACACACACACACACACATACACACACACATTTACATTACATTACATTACAGTCATTTAGCAGATGCTTTTATCCAAAGCGACTTACAATAAGTGTATTCAACATAGGTAGGGAACAAAAACTACTAATCACCAGAAGTCTTTAGTGCATTTTCTGCAAAAACAAGCAACCAAGAGTATACCTAGTGCTAAGGTAAAAGTGCAATATATCAGCTACCTATTTCCTTAAACAGATGAGACAAAATAGCTAAATCAAATGAGCATGAGCTAAAACAATTAAGTGTATCGACTAAACAAGATCCAATAAACAATACAACAATAGAAAACAAGCGTTCGTACAACTAGTTAACAACAAGTAGGTCAGGCAGAGAGGAAGGGTAGTGTTTCCTGAAGAGGTGGGTTTTCAACCTGCGGCGAAATATGGGCAGTGACTCTGCTGTCCTAACATCAGTGGGAAGTTCATTCCACCACTGTGGGGCCAGAACAGAAAAGAGTCGTGACCGTGTGGATCGGCCAGAAGGACCCTTGAGTGACGAGGCAATCAGTCGCCCCGAGGTGGCAGACCGAAGTGGTCGGGCAGGGGTGTAGGCATCGACCATAGCCCGGAGGTAGGAAGGAGCTGTTCCTTTCACTGCCCTATAGGCTAACACCAGGGTTTTGAACTGGATGCGAGCCGCTACGGGGAGCCAGTGTAGAGAACGGAGAAGGATGGTTGTGTGGGAGAACTTGGGGCGGTTGAACACCAGACGAACCGCAGCTTTCTGAACAAGCTCCAGAGGTCTGATGGCAGATGCCGGAGCACCAGCAAGGAGGGAGTTGCAGTAGTCCAGGCGGGAGATGACGAGAGCCTGGATGAGCACCTGGGCTGCCTTCTCCGTGAGGAAGGGGCGAATCCTCCTGATGTTGTAGAGGAGGAATCTGCAGGACCTTGTCACTGATGCGATGTTTGCCGAGAACGTCAGTTGATCGTCCAGGGTCACACCCAGATTTTTCGCAGTCCGAGTTGAGGTCACCACAGCATTATCAATGGTGATGGCCATGTCTCGGTGCGGACAGCCCTTCCCCGGGAGGAACATCAGCTCGGTCTTGTCCAGGTTGAGCTTCAGGTGGTTTGTCGACATCCACGCCGAGATGTCAGCCAGACAAGCAGCAATGCGTGCCTCCACTTGGGTATCAGAGGGGGGGAATGAGAGGATCAGCTGGGTGTCATCGGCATAGCAGTGGTAGGAAAAGCCATGGGAGTGGATGACAGCACCCAGAGATGTAGTGTAGAGAGAGAAAAGAAGAGGACCCAGAACCGAGCCTTGGGGAACCCCAGTTGTGAGCCTGTGTGGTTCTGACACAGACCCTCTCAGCATCACCTGGTAGGAGCGACCCGTCAGGTAGGATGCAAACAGGGAGAGTGCAGAGCCTGAGACACCCATCCCCTCGAGGGTGGAGAGGAGGATCTGATGGTTCACCGTGTCGAACGCTGCAGACAGGTCCAGGAGTATCAGGACGGAGGAGAGAGAGTTCACTCTAGCGGCATGGAGCGACTCCGTCACTGCCAGCAGGGCAGTCTCTGTCGAGTGACCCACTTTGAACCCAGACTGGTTGGAGTCCAGGAGGTTGTTGGAGGAGTAGATGAAGGTAGAGAGGGGGGGGTGGCAGGCAGACGGGTGTGGGTAGTGCGCAGGGCACCAGCCGGGGGAGGAGGGAAGGAGGATCGGATATCGTTCACCTTATTGTCAAAGAAGTTGGCGAAATCGTCAGGGAGGAGGGACGAGGAGGGAGGAGGGGGTGGTGGTTGTAGGAGAGAGGAGAAAGTTTCAAAGAGTTTTTTAGGGTTGGAAGCAGAAGCCTGAATTTTAGTGCAGAAAAAAGCAGCTTTAGCAGCTGATAGAGAGGAGGAAAAAGTAGAAATGAGAGATTGGAAGGTGAGAAGGTCCTCCAGGAGGTTGCCATTTCTCCATTTGCGCTCAGCCGCTCTCAGGCTCCGTCTCTCAGTCCGCACTGAGTCCGACAACCAGGGGGCAGGTGGAGTTTGGCGTGTAGGCCTGGTGGTGAGGGGACAGAGATGGTCGAGAGAAGAGGATAGAGTAGAGAAAAGAAGATCTGTGGCGGTATCAGGGGATAGAAGAGCAAAGGATTCAGGGGCAGGGAGAGCAGAGAAAACAGAAGAGGAAAGATCAGTGGAGGAAAGTGAGCGAAGATTGTGACGTGAGGAAATCATGTGGGTAGGGAGGGGCTGTGAGGGGAGAGAGGAGAGAGAGAGAGAGTAGGACATGAAGTAGTGATCAGAGAGTTTCTTACCCTTTTCACTGGAAAGAGGAGTGACAGACAGGTTAGCAATAGAGCAGCCTCTGGTGAAGATCAGGTCCAGTTGGTTGCCCGCCTCATGGGTAGGAGGAGATGGGGAAATAACTAGGTCAAAGGCGGCGAGAAACGAAAGTAGTGGGTCTAGCTGCTTCTCAGTCGGGAGGTTGAAGTCACCCAGAAGGATGAATCCAGAGCCATCGACAGGGAAGTGGGAGACTAGATGGTCGAGCTCCTCCAGGAAGCCACCAGCAGGGCCCGGTGGGCGATAAACAACTGCAATGGTGAGCTTGACTGGATGAGAAACAGTGACCACATGAAATTCAAATGAGGTAGGAGAGAATTGTGACAGTGAAACAGGAGAGTATTTCCATTTTCTGGAAATTAGCAGACCAACCCCACCACCTGTCCGCACGGCTCTGGGAGTGTGAGAGAAAGAGTACACATCTGACAGAGCCGCGGGCGTAGCAGTGTTTTCTGGTCTGATCCAGGTCTCAGTCAGAGCAAGGAAGTTAAGGGAGAGCAAGGATGCGTAGGCTGAGATGAAAGCAGATTTGCCTTCCACCACAGCCGAGTGACAATTCCAAAGCCCTCCCGTTACCACTTGCTCGACGTGAGTTGAAAGAGTAGGATAGATGAGATTAGTTGTGTCGCGACATCTGGGTGTAACCCAGTGTTTGTGCGACCCCCAGGAAGAAGAGAGGACAGGAATAGGAAGAAAACACATTGTAGATCACTAAACATATACTACAGTACACTACTATATCTATCACACTACTATATATGTCACTAATCAATGATACAGCTTATCGTTCAGTGACGAAGTCGGACTTTGACAAAGTCGCCTGTCGCCTTTGTTCGCCTGGCCTTAGTTTGCTTGCTGGACGCCGCTTAAAAGCTGACGCTTTCAGCTGGTGGTATAAGGCCACTTCAACTGATTGCTAATCGTCTGCCAGGAGTGCTGGCTAAACCACACACTTCACAAGGCAATCAAGTGGGCTATACAGGGTGATACTACTTATCAAGTGGCCTATCCAGGGTGAAACTAATTACACTACTACAAAGTGCCACTAGCCTACTGCTTGAAGCACACAAACAATACAACTATAAACTACAGACTACCACACAAGCTAATAATACAGTACTAATAGAAAAGCACTTAGAGTACCACTACTAGCAGCTTGCTAAATTACAAAATAATGCTACTTACTCAACTAGACAGAGGTCAGGAGCTCAGTTCACTTCAAATGTTGGTTACACACTGAATAGAATACTCACAACCTGGCTACTTATCCCTTGAGCTGTGCTGGCTAAACCACACACTTCACAAGGCAATCAAGTGGGCTATACAGGGTGATACTACTTATCAAGTGGCCTATCCAGGGTGAAACTAATTACACTACTACAAAGTGCCACTAGCCTACTGCTTGAAGCACACAAACAATACAACTATAAACTACAGACTACCACACAAGCTAATAATACAGTACTAATAGAAAAGCACTTAGAGTACCACTACTAGCAGCTTGCTAAATTACAAAATAATGCTACTTACTCAACTAGACAGAGGTCAGGAGCTCAGTTCACTTCAAATGTTGGTTACACACTGAATAGAATACTCACAACCTGGCTACTTATCCCTTGAGCTGTGCTGGCTAAACCACACACTTCACAAGGCAATCAAGTGGGCTATACAGGGTGATACTACTTATCAAGTGGCCTATCCAGGGTGAAACTAATTACACTACTACAAAGTGCCACTAGCCTACTGCTTGAAGCACACAAACAATACAACTATAAACTACAGACTACCACACAAGCTAATAATACAGTACTAATAGAAAAGCACTTAGAGTACCACTACTAGCAGCTTGCTAAATTACAAAATAATGCTACTTACTCAACTAGACAGAGGTCAGGAGCTCAGTTCACTTCAAATGTTGGTTACACACACACACACACACACACACACACACACACACACACACACACACACACACACACACACACACGCACACACTCTCTGTCACCGTGCATTTGTCAAATCGGTACATGTTTGTCTGCTTTTTTTAACCCCAAAATCCCCCTCGTACCGCCACCCTCACCGCCCTCACCATCCATGTTTTTCTCCATCACTGGACGGGTGTTCACACTCCTCCTGTAGTCGTCCTCTAAGCCATTCCCTCCCCCCTCCTTCTCCTCTCCCTCGCAACACCTGCAGCCCCTGAAGGTCGTGAACAGGAAGCGTCCTCCCAGGGACGAGTGGAATAACTACGCTGCACACAGCGAGGAGGTGGACCCGGACATCTGTATCAAAGTGAGTTATGTCAGTGAGTTATACTGTATCTGTATCAAAGTGAGTTATGTCAGTGAGTTATACTGTAGAACAGCTCTGTTCTCAAACCTTTCAGCTCAAGACCCAACATCTCCCTGCATGGGACCCAAACTTACAAAAATACATTGTGAATGAACCACTTAAATGGATATTTAACTTTGAAAAACATCTGGGGTCATTTTAATGTTTACTCAGGCTTTTGTGAGTACCCCGGGAGTCCGGGACAGTTTTTAAGTTGCTTGATTCAGTGTTTAGATATTTGATATTAATTTTATCAGACAACTTCCTATTCAAAATCATGTTCTGTAACTTCAAACTCCATTTTAACCATTATAGATTCATGGAAAACACCCGTCCTCCCCCCAAACATATTTGAAAGTGAAATATTATAATGAAAATAGCAGATCTACAAGCTCACTTCATGCAATGTGAGCTTGTAGATCTGCTATTTTCACTGTCTCAATAGTTGTTTTTATTTATGGATTTTTGTGTTTCTGTTTTTACATTTCTGAAAATGTTTGATTTATTTGATGTAAAAAGAAGGGACATTTACTTGTGACCAATAAAATGCATTTGCAACTAAAAAATGGGCCCTGGGGAATTTAGGAAGGAAGAATGGATGATGGTGTGCTGATTTTTGGTTGAACTCATGGGATGGATAGATGGATGGATGGATGGGTTGGGGGTGGTGGTGGGTTAGCATGCTGAATGAAGTATTCATCTTCATTTGCCATGTTCCATGTGTCGTGTATGTTTACTTCAGATAACCAATGGGTATTTCACCTGGACAGACGGACCGGCGGCGCTATCTAATGTGGACATCAAGATTCCGTTCGGTGAGTGTCAGCCAGTGTCTTTGTTGACCAAGTTTAGTTTTTCTTCACCTCTACTGATACTGTAGCATGGGGCCCAGGGCCCCCCAAGGGTCCTTGAGGCGGTACTGATACTGTAGCATGGGGCCCAGGGCCCCCCAAGGGTCCTTGAGGCGTTACTGATACTGTAGCATGGAGCCCAGGGCCCCCCAAGGGTCCTTGAGGCGGTTCTGATACTGTAGCATGGGGCCCAGGGGCCCCCAAATGTCCTTGAGGCGGTTCTGATACTGTAGCATGGGGCCCAGGGCCCCCCAAATGTCCTTGAGGCGGTTCTGATACTGTAGCATGGGGCCCAGGGCCCCCCAAGGAGGCGGTACTGATACTGCAACATGGGGCCCAGGGCCCCCCAAGGGTCCTTGAGGCGGTACTGATACTGCAACATGGGGCCCAGGGCCCCCCAAGGGTCCTTGAGGCGGTTCTGATACTGTAGCATGGGGCCCAGGGCCCCCCAAGGGTCCTTGAGGCGGTACTGATACTGTAGCATGGGGCCCAGGGCCCCCCAAGGGTCCTTGAGGCGGTACTGACTGTAGCATGGGGCCCAGGGCCCCCCAAGGGTCCTTGAGGCGGTACTGACTGTAGCATGGGGCCCAGGGCCCCCCAAGGGTCCTTGAGGCGGTACTGACTGTAACATGGGGCCCAGGGCCCCCCAAGGGTCCTTGAGGCTGTACTGATACTGTAGCATGGGGCCCAGGGCCCCCCAAGGGCCCATGGGGCCCAGGGCCCCCCAAGGGTCCTTGAGGCGGTTCAATGGAGTCCCCAATTAAATGATTGATAGTTAGGAACCAATTTTTAAATGTAAATAAGGAAGTGAATGTGGCGTTACGTTCCATGGTAGTGGAGCTTACTTCGTCTTCCCAACCAATCAGCAGTGGTGGGAAAAGTACTCAAATGTTTTACTTAAGTAAAGTATCAATGCTGCAATGTAGATGTAGCTGCTCTGTTACAAGAAGAAGTCCCGTATTCAAAATGTACTTGAGTAAAAGTACAAAAGTATCGACATCAATATACTTAAAGTAAAAGTAGTCATATTGCAGAATGTCCCATTTCACAAGTTCAAAATGTGTAAGAAATCATTTGAAAATAGCTGATCTAATGTACAAGCTTGCAGATCTGCTATTTTCAAATGGCCGAAATGTACAGTATATACTGTATAGGGCTTCGACTAACGTTTCGACCTTGCGGTCTTCATCAGAGTCATGACTCTGATGAAGACCGCAAGATCGAAACGTTAGTCGTTCTGTATACCTAGCACCTAATAAAAGGCTCTAAATGTCTGTGCTGCTCCAGTGTTATTACATATGTCCTTGTAATAGTACCATGGTTACAAAACAATACAGCTCTCTCTATCACTTTGGCCTTGGAGCTCATTGGCTAATACACATCATCAAAGTTGCTTAGTCGTGACAGATGAGACAATAATGGCTTGGTCATTGTGGAGCTGGCCTCCCTTCTCTGCACGCAGTTGCATTCAAAGGGTCAGTGGGATGCTTTAGCCATCCTGGTCCTTGATTTAGTTCAGAGCATGACATGAAGCAAATAGCCTCTCTCTTTAGGCCTAAGTTCACACAGATGGAAGTATAGGTTCCTGAACACACAGCATAACATAACAGTTCCTGGTTAATGTATGTTTATTAATACAAATCTAAATCTACAAAGTAACTAAGGTTTTCAAATAATTGTAGTGGAGTAAAAGTACAATATTTGATGTAGTGGAGTAGAAGTAAAAGTAAATGTACTTAGTTACTTTCCACCACTACCAGTGTATATGCGTTGTTTTATGAAGCGTCTTGTGTCGACTGACATGATGAGGTTTCCACCCGACAGCAATGATATCAAACTGGGGGTCCTTGGGAAAAAAAGAAAATAGAAATACGGTTGAGAATCACTGCTCTGCATCTCTCTCTCAACATCATTCTGTCACTCTTCTCTTCTGTCACTCTTCCTCAACTGATCCCGCAGGTCAGCTGACCATGATTGTGGGCCAGGTGGGTTGTGGGAAATCGTCTCTGTTGCTGGCAGCGCTGGGAGAGATGCAGCGCGTGTCCGGGACAGTCAGCTGGAACAGGTCAGTTAAAGCACAGGTTCTCAATGTCAGGTCCAAAATGTACCAAACAGTTCCTCCTTCACCTTCAGTGTCCCTTGGGCATAATGTGATCATTCATTTCCTTATATTTTGTATTTATGAGATCAAACTTGGCCGATAAACCGATTTGGTGTTAATGTGCTACTTCAAATTAATTACTGTTATTAATTAGGGGTGTGTAAATGTGTCAAAAATGAAAATCGATTAGCATAATTCAATATTAATCGATAATCGATAAATCGAAATCGTTTTTTTTAATGAACCCTACAAATAGAAAACTTCCCACCCAAGGGGTACCTAAGTCAAAAAAGTTTGGGAACACCTGATGTAGATAATAATTCTAACTCTTGAGAGTTAATAAGGGTCCATTTGGTTACTAACTCCATCTTTTAAATGAGGACCACTGGTGGTCCCTGGACCAGTGTTGAGCCAATTGATCACCATAGCAACCCCAGCCTAGGCCTGATTAGGTAAATTCCCAACACCTGCTAAATCCTCCAAACATGTATCTTGATTGGAATCAATCTCCACTCACACTCAATGACTCACACTCCTCATGCAGCTACACAGACACATCCCAGGCACACTTTGGTAGGCCTATAGCCCTGTCCTGTTTGGATGACAATATTGCCTTTCCAACAGATTTTCATAAAAAAAAAAATCATAATCGATTTCGGGTCCTATTAACGATAATCGATTAATCGATTAATCGGACCCATCCCTATTATTAATTTGAGGCTGTGTACTTTAAATTGAGCATTTTAAGTGAACATTTTCGGAAAGAAAGACTATCCTATCCACTTCACCTCCCAATGTATGAATGAATGAACCATTGAACCATTGAACCACCAGCTTCTCTTCTTCCCAGCTAAGTCCTGCCCTATGCGGGAGCTAACTATTTCCGTAGACAACGCCCTGGTAACGTCTGTCCCAACAGCCAGGAACCTTGGTGTAGTCCTGGACAGTCAGCTCTCGTTCAAAACTCACATCACAGCTGTCACTCGATCCTGTAGGTTCACACTCTATAACATACGACGAATTAGACCGTTCCTCACCCAGGAATCAGCCCAGCTCCTAATCCAGACAACAGTCTTGTCAAAACTTGACTATTGTAACTCCCTCCTCACTGGCCTACCGGCATGTGCACTTAAGCCTCTCCAACTGATCCAAAATGCCGCAGCTCGCTTGGTCTTCAACCAGCCAAAATTCTCACATGTCTCCCCCCTGCTCCGCTCCCTGCACTGGCTCCCGGTCGCTGCCCGCACAGAATACAAAACTCTGATGCTGGCATTTAAAGCAACCAAAGGTATGGCTCCCCCATATCTTGCAAGCATGATTGAACCCTACAAACCCTCCCGAGCACTCAGATCAGCCAACGCAGGGAAGCTGGAAATACCCTCACAAAAAACGCCGGGACAACGCTCCACACGTCCCAAACTCTTCTCCCTTCTGGCCCCAAAACTGTGGAACGCACTTCCCGTTGCAATCAGAACTGCAGCATCACTCCTGATCTTCCGCCGTAGTTTGAAAACCCACCTTTTCAGACTCCACCATGGCCCATAGCACTTACCCTACCCCCTTAGACAGCACTTTTTTAGACTTAGATAGCATTTGAAACAGACTTATAGCATGTCATGTAGACAGCACAATAACAGTACAGCATAGTATAATATATATGTATAGCTTATATGTATAGTGTCATTATATATAGACATGTTCTAGTTACGTTCTTAGCATACGCATGTTTCTTGATAAATGCTGTTTATATATGTGATGTATTCCCATGCTTTTTGTTCTTGCTTAATGTAAATCGCTCTGGATTAAGAGCGTCTGCTAAATGCCTAAATTGTAAATTGTAAATTGTAATTGTAAAGTGCTTTGGGCACTTGGAAAAGCGCTATAAAAAATGCAATTCATTATTAATCCATTATCCTCTTAGAACTAAAGGTCGCTGAACAATGAAATATCAAGCCGTTTATAGTAAATGCTCTGGTCTTTCCTATAGTTCAGAGGTTCTGAGGGTGCATAGCAAATGGCCTCAAGTTATGTTCATTCCGTCATTATCATGAGGAAGGTAACAGAGCCAACACATGAGACACAAATCTTCAATAAGATTGTGCACACGGAATCGGATACAATCAAATAGTTGTATGGTCCAAAGACCAAAACACAAATAATATGCTACATGCAGCCAATAACACAATATCCGACAGCCCAGGATGATGAAACTTGCAGCCATTTAACACACAAATGTCCCTTGAAGCTTCTATAGGCACAGTATAGGCTATTGATACTATGCCCAACCTTCTCACAAATCAGCAGCGAAAGGAAGTCCTGAGGTGAGAGAAGATAAAAGAAAGAGAGTATATAAAAAGGTTTGTATCAACGATAGTGTAAAGCCTGGCCACATATCCATTCACTTGAATGGAGTGTTACAATGCGACACCATTCATAGCAGAAATAGCGGCCATGAATGAGAACTGCAGGGAATTTTGTAGCTATACTTATTGGCCTTTAAAAAAAAACATTATGCTTGCCACCTGATGTTGGCGCACTGCAAAGTCTCTTCTACACTCAGTGGAACAGAGCCTAATTTAGTATCATTGGTAACACATGTGAAGGAAGTAAGGAAGCAGCCCAATGTCTTGCCAATATGGCCGCTGCATGTGCAAAATTATCCCCCAGATTACTATGATGACAGTTTAATCTCTGTGCAGGCTGTGTGAAGAATGCTAGGCCAAACCTTTAGGGAATTGCTTTGTCAGAGGCAGGAGCTTACATGTGTTTATGGGTTTGGTGCAGGGACACATTCTATGACACATTCTATGTCTATGTCAAGAAACACAGTATGTCCATTCCTATTACTAATATATGACAAATTGACAATGTAATATAACTTAAAGATGGAGTGTGTGATGTTTGTATTTTTTCCAGTTTTTCATTTGTTTATGAGGTGACAGACTCATTGGTGTGGTTGTTATGTGCAATGATGTCTTCCCTTTGTATTTATGGTTTGTTCCTGGAGGCTGAAACCTTGACAGTCAAACGTGCCAATGAAAAAAACAGTGATATAGCAACCCAATATCATCCCCTCCCCCTTTATCATACAACCACAGCTGTGGGTGTGGCTTCAGTTCAGGTGGATCACCACCCATGAGCAACTTCAATAGACGCCTTATCAGACGACGTCACACTGATAAGAAACGGCATGCGCGCATAAGGGCTGCAGAAGAACAACACCTCTCATAAGATGCAATGGAAAAGTTCTAACTGCATTCACGTGTAAAAAATGCCCCATCAAACTTTCAGATGCTGTTTTTCTCCCAGTGTGGAGGAAGAATGATTAGGATTTTTATTGTGATCTCTCGCCCTTGAAATATATAATCCTTGGTTTCTGTTGTGTTTGAACAATAATAGCAATTCAAAACAGTTGTCCTCAAAACCACACCTCCAGTCGCGGGAGGTGCGCTCATGAACACGGCAGCAGTGCCTGTTTGTCCACGGTTGCACGTGCACCTGCAGCCCATCAAGTATAATGTATGCTTCGTCCCGCGATGGTGTCGCGCACGCAGACCTCTACGCTCACAACAGTCGCATTTGCGATGCGATGTGAGCTTGTATATCAGCTGTTCTCTGTGCGCAACACTGTTGGGCTTTGAAGTATAAATATATCCTAGGGTGCATCTCACTAGCCAAGTCACAAGAGGAGGTTGAATGGACTGAAACCAGCGCTCCCCAAAACAACAGGTTTGGAGATCTGTTGGGAATTGATTACATGAAACAGTCACCCGTGCGCCCAGTCCCAATGTTTGTAAACAAATAATTGGTCTATTGAAATGAATAGCCGGGGGCGGGGCTAACGCTCCGGTTCGGTCTCTATCCTTTCAGGCCAACCAGGCATACTTAATGAACTGGAGGGCGTGTCCACATAAAAATGACATTTTAACAAATACTGTACACTTTTTTGAAAAAACTCTTCACCATTATATAATAATAATACCTGATGATTATGTTTTAGGGTGGAAAAGATCACGGCACACTGGATGTATTGCTCACTTGAATTTCTTTTATTATCGTGTTTTTAATCAAATGGCTGACTCAAACAGGAAACCCTTACAACATTTTAATGATGTGATTCCATCATACAGATAAGGTTCTGTGAGACTTTCTATATGTACTACACTGACTATGATTCGCTAGTAGTTTCACACTGTTGGTGAGTTTATAATGATAAACATCTATAATAAAACGCTTGGGTTGTTGCACTGAAGTGATTCAGCCTCGATGAACAGTAAAATCTCCCCCCACTCCTCATCAGCAGGCCTGGTGTCTCTCAGTGACAAACTGCCAGGCTGCACTAGCAGTCTGAAAATGCATGTCTGCAGATGTAGCAGTGCCAGGAGGCCGACATATGTAAAACACATTTTCTAATATTACTCCTTCAGATTTTATCCAAATTTCACGCAAATCGGTACACATGCTCTCCATAGTCATGTGATCAAGACGGGTTTGTTTGATTTCTCATAATCCACCCTCATTGGCTACGATTGGCTTCTAAACTTTTCAGGAGTAGCCCGCTTTGTACCCGTTTTGTACAAATCGCCACAACTACTCACCGATTGCGGTGAAACTGTGCATGCATATTCCCACTAGGCTGAGGAAGAAATGCCACTTGACAGTTTTCAAATCAGCCTCATGGTGGCGCTACAACAGGCCAAGCCGCGTCTCACTCACACACACACACACACACACACACACACACACACACACACACACACACACACACCACGTTTATATATTACTCCTAAACATTTTGCCAAACATCACACACACTCCTATCCTCCTGGTGGAGACCTGTGCCCAGAAGGGCCCTTTGTCTATTTATTACTAAGTCATGTGTGAAATTGCTGTACCAGCCAAAAGCCAACCCGAGCGAAAATAGGCCATGCTTCACCTGGCAAAAATCCAGGCAATTACAATAAGGTCGCAGCCTACAGAGCGTCGCAGTCGCACCCCCTTTCATGACGACGACAGGCCCAGGAAATAATTCCCCATGCATTTTTACCATAGACGTTTCAAAAAGTATTTATTTATCTGTAAGCCTTGAACAAAGCCAACTCGGATCGTGACAAATCATGACAACAAACACAATATTTTGGGCCGAACGAAGTAAAAAAGGGCAGGGTACAACACTCTTTTAATTGTTTTTCTTCTTTGTAATTATTCGTTTATGGAATTTGAATATTTGGACAGATCCGTCTTGATCACATGACTATAAAGATAATGTGTACCGATTTGTGTGATGTTATGGGCAAAATCAGTAGGGGTAAAATTGGCACTATAAAAGGCTGATGTGCTCAGGCACACGGGGACATACCCAGACGGATGAACGGAAGGAGTGCTTTCATCGCTTCACGACCCATTGTGAACTATATTTTCAACATTTCTTAATTTTTTTTTTAAATTTTTGCCCAACATTGGAACACCAGGTTTAAAGTGGTTAATGAATAACACTTTATTTTAATCTACATTATCTGGTAGTATGCATGCAGTGCCTGGCGGTGGTCTCCCTATATTGAAAAAGACGATCATTATTGTAGTTCGGACATCATTGCAATTACCTCTCACTGTCAGGGGAGGGAGACAATGGACATACTGTAGTGTATAACTAGAGTACTATTAGACTATTAGAGTACTACTAGAGTGCTACTAGTATAGTAACTTTAATGTGGGTCTCCTGCATTTATTGTGTAGTAGTTTACTGTGGACACGCTTGAGATTATTACTTTGAAATAATTGGCAGTTTTCGAAATATACAACTTTAAGCGCCCAATGCATTTTGGGCTCTCCGCAGGCAGACAGGCAGACAGGCAGACAGGCAGACAGGCAGGCAGGCAGACAGGCAGACAGGCAGACAGGCAGACAGGCAGACAGCTGTCAATCAGCGGTGCGCTCCGTTTCGTGCCTACGGGCTAGTGATGCGCGGGCCGGCCCGTTCCCCGCAGGTCCCCGCGGGTCCCCCCCTCTCCCCCCCCCCCCATTCCGGTACCTTCTTTCCTTCTATTCTGTATCTCTCCTCTCTCTCCCTCTCTATATTTTCACAGTGTCCATGATACAGAGGAAATCTAAAATATTTAAAACCACATATTACACACATAAAGACCTCAGGAACGTGCTCTAAATCTTCCAAACGTCATTAACATATATTTTTTTAAATGTCCCTATAATACTTTGGTGGTTCACTGAGCAATGAGATGGCAAAACACATCATCCTCTACAGCAGGGGTTCTCAAGCTTTTCAGGCCACAACCTCCCAAAATAATCATATTGCGACCGAAGGTCGCAGTTAACTATGGAATCGAGCATTTCCCGTCAGTGTCGGGCACCATATATGGTGCCCAGGTATCGTGACATCATGTGACATCATCAGGGATGGAGATGTGAAGACCCTGATGTCATAGTAGTAAATGCGACCTGCTGTTGCAGTTAAGCCCATATATGGAGATCCCTGGCCAACAACTCTACATCTGACCTCAAACCTCAAACCCTTAGATCTCCATATGGATATATTTCAGAACCTGTTGTGACATTCCATATGTTGATCCTTCTCCATCCATCCTTCCTCTTCGATGTCTCCCTTTTGACTTATACCTGTCCATTCAAATTTCAAACTGTAGACGGGCCTGCCCCAAAGTTATTAGTGCAGCCGCACCCGGCAACAGGCCCACCTGTCCATTCAAACTCTAGAAGGGCCTGCCCCAAAGTTATTCTCAACAGGCCCGAAAATTAAGGCCCGGCCTACCTACTACCTACTACCTGGGCCTCATCAAACCCTGTACACAAAAGATAATCTACCCTTTATAGGGCGAGGTCGCTTCTCGCCCTCATGCGCTGTCAGGCTACATTGAGCCTATGAAACTGTTGTTATTTGTTATTTGAACTTCTATGTGAAATTAACCCAGGGATTAAATTGTGGATGAAATCACAATTCAAAATTTTGGAGGAACAGTTGAAGTAATTTAAAATGTCTCCCTTTTATTTTAGCCTGCCAAGCCCGGACTGTGAAGCAGATGAAAGGTATGTACTGTATACAATAATGACTGCTCTGACAGAACTGAACTGTGAATAATTTAGGTAATCACAAAACTGACATTTAGGTCACATTCTCACCTAATACTTCGGTAGACTCAATGCGAATGGGTGGGTGGAGAAGTTAGGATTCTTGCATATTGAATTTGCTGCGGTTTGCCTTCACACTGACATCCGCAGCAATTGGAAACGCAGCAGGGGGGATCAATGTGTTCCATTCATAAACTAGCCTACACAGTCCCCACACACAGTGACAGCACTCCATGTTTACGGCACGCACAGACAGACAGACGGACAGAATATTCTGTAGTGTTTTACCGGTATGTGTTTCCTTAAGCAATTGATTAATGTACTCTCCTCATTCGACCACGTCTATCCACGGTAACGGGACATCTTTGCGCTGCGTAAAATATGCCTTCTCCGTCTCCAACTGTGTTCAGCTCCTCACCCGCCACATTGTTTGCTTAATTTCCTTTATTTGCTGCGGATTGCATTCCCACCTGCACCGAATCGAAATCAAGTGCGATTGGAAGCGAAGCGAAACCCCTGTTTTTGGTCGAAGTAGAATGCGGTTCTTTGCTGCGAATTAGGATTCGAATGAGGCTTCACACCTGCCAAACGAAGCGCAGTTTCTGACAATGCGCAGCAGGATTCGTTTTATTCGCAGTAAAGCTTTCTGGTGTGAATGTCACCTTAGTTGGGCCTTGAAGAAAAACACAAGACATCTCCAGGCTAACTGAAGTCAGGCATTTGGGGTCTTGCATTAGCTTCTAGGACATGGGTGTTAATTTTAAGCTGCACATTACAAGAACAACAACAGAAATGTTGGCCAATGCTACTGTTGTAAATAAACTAAACTATATAAACCTTCATTGACGATTCCTATATGCTTTGGTCCATTAGATATTGACCTCAAGCTTCTACCCACATAACATGATAATAATATTAATCGCACTCACTTAGAATGTCAAGGCGTATGGCTATGTCTGTAAAATCGTCTTGTTGTAAACGTTCTGAGTACAGGGCACCATTGCAAAAGTTGCAAAATTGAAATAAAGGTTTCAATCAATCAACCAATCAATTGATGAATGAACTGTTCAACAGATCAGTCAATCAACCTTCAGTCTTGTCACAGCATGTAGCACTTGTACAGATTATCCACTATCATGTTTAAATGTTGACACATGGTTTATATTCAGCAGTGAGTGTTAAGCTTTACAGCCCATTTCTCAGTGCTGGCCCCGTCATCAATCAGAGGTGCTTCGGTGAGGATTTATGTAATTCTTTTGTAAAATCCTCAGTCTTCATTGAGCACAGACGGTGCACAAATGGAATGGAACCAAATGGACCCATAAGTGTGTACAAATTGAAAAATAAATTGAACCAAATGATGTCCATATGGTTCCATTTGTGCACTCTCTGAGTAAAATGAACTCCATGGAATTCACTGTGAGTACTCACTTATCATGTCTATAGACAGGAGAGCAGCATGCCCTGTTGTGTGTGTGTCGCATCAATATCATTGCCCAGATTCCAGTCGACCAGTCCCCTCTCAAGGATTCTCTGTCCCCTCTTTGTCCTACTGAGCAAACTCAGTCAACCGTTTCCACATTTCTAAGTGACACTATTATGCAAATGTTAACCACATGTGGCATTCATCAAGGCATCACAGGCATATTCGCTATACTGTATAATTACAATAATAATAATAATAATAATAATAATAATAATAATAATAATTATTATTATTCCAACTATCTGTAATCCAAACCAATTCAATGGTGGAGAGGAGGCAACTCCGGTAATCTTTACTGTCTCCTGCAATAAACAGCTATTTTTGACATATTTGCCAAAATGCACCCTGGTTCTGTTGTGACCAGTGGTCAGATGAGCATGTGACACTGACAGCCAGTGAGCCACTCACTCATCCGGTGTGCTGACATGCTAATCGTCAGCAGCGGGTCTCAGATCTTAAGGCGGCTCGGTGCGTCACACTCTACATGGCTTCATGCTGATGTCACCATTGGCACATTTTTCGGAGAGGCACTGTTGGGGTTGTATTATTTTTAGGCAGTGGTGGACAGTAACCATGTACATTTACTTTTGAGCACTATACTTGACATGGTGGAAATGGTTGAGGCCAAGGGGGAACCACCCTGGTCATAGAGTTACATGGTTTAAGTTGCTAATTAATTCATGATCTGTCTGTCTGACTGTGTGTGTGTGTGTGTGTGTGTGTGTGTGTGTGTGTGTGTGTGTGTGTGTGTGTGTGTGTGTGTGTGTGTGTGTGTGTGTGTGTGTGTGTGTGTGTGTGTGTGTGTGTGTGTGTGTGTGTGTGTGTGTGTGTGCACGCAGTCCCACTGACAAGGATGCAGCTGGTGAAGGAGATATCAGGTGAACACGCACACGCACGCACGCACACATGCACGCACACACGCAATGATGCACACACACACACACACACACACACACACACACACACACACACACACACACACACACACACACACACACACACACACACACACACACACACACACACACACACACACACATTTAAATTTCTTTATTTGAGTCCACATGTATAAAATACATTATCAAGGGCACAAATATTTTCAGTTGCTTCTGATATCCCACGCACTCATGTGTCTCAGTGCTTGAGTCCAACCAAGCCCTAAATGTACAGAATATAGGCAACACATGAACTTATTCACAGCCAACATTGGTCATATTACCAACACCGAAAGTAAATCATGGGTACAAAAATCACCTCCTCCTCCAAATAGACTGACTGTCTATAATGGAGGAGATTGAACAGTATGTTGCAAGCTGCTTTGCTTTACACTTGGACAACCCCATAATCCTCAAGCCTCTGACCACTAGCCTGTGGACATGGCCCACTGGCCCAGGCTGCCAAATATAAAAACAATGAACTGACACATATATCCCAGTTGTATAATGGCCTAATGGTTGATATTTTACTTGTTTAGTAAAGAAAGCTTCCTCTAAACTTGAATCAAAAGCACAGCCAACTTCCAATAGAAGTTGGCTGCACACACACACACACACACACACACACACACACACACACACACACACACACACACACACACACACACACACACACACACACACACACACACACACACACACACACACACACACACACACACTCAAAACACCACTCCTCATGCCAGCTAGCCACTGTGCAGATACCTTGCAGTTATATCAACAGAGTAGCAATTCCATGCTTATCTGTGAGATTATATGCACTACGCAACGATATCAATTTAACAAATATACCACATCTGAGCCATGTCAAACATGAGCTGTATCACTTGTTTGTGCGTCATCAGTGTTATCTGGGAGTAAGAAGTGCATGAGCACTGTCATTGGTATTTACTGTACTGTAGGTGGACACTGGACAGCAATCGGGGCAGAATTTGTTGACAGGGACTCCAAACAGTCGCTTTGCTGTCATGCACAAAGCAATCAAGTGCAGCTTATCTGTGCATGTTATGTACACAGAATGGAGATGTCATACAGTACATTGCTGGGTGGAAACCGTGTATGTCTAAAACCGTCACCGCAAATGGAAAACGCCTGTGTTACAATGGATCCAATCTAGTTATTATAAATTAATAATAATATATATATATTTTTGTTATGCACTTTATATTTGAAGCAAATCTCAAAGTGGTAAAATGTGTTATTATAGTTACATGCTCTTAATACTTTTCATTGGGTAAATATTAATAAAATCCACAGACTTAACTTTCAACCTGGCCGAGGAAATAGCAGACAAGATCTGGTAGAACTTGAGTGGAGACATACAGTATAATAAGGTTTCTGCCTGACAGCAACAATACCTATTTGTTTGTTTTGTCTGACACCCCTGACAGGAAGAGGGGGGCTGTGGCCTATGCTTCCCAGAAGCCCTGGCTGTTGAATGCCACCCTGGTGGAGAACATCACCTTTGAGATGCCACTGGTCAAAACTAGGTGAGATGCCCCCATCCTAAAACCATTCTAATATTTCTATTCATTCAGCAAAACTGCTCTGGCAGGTGGAAGAGTGGTGCTGCGGTGAGAATGTGCTGTTGGACTGCATTCAGATGAGATTTGATCCGTTAGTAATATCTCATATATTACTAATATCAATGTAATTTAGAGGTGCTTTACTTCTGAGGCCAGTGCTATTTCAAGCTATAAAGCCATTCAGTCAGTCAGTCAGTCAGTCAGTCAGTCAATCAGTCAGTCAGTCAGTCAGTCAGTAACATGTCTATGGCTGGTGGCCCAGCCAAAAAGCCAGTTATAATCCAAATCCAACTAGAAAAAGTGCCCTTCTGGGCACAGGTCTCCACCAGGAGGATAGGACTGTGTGAGATGTTTGGCAAAATGTTTAGGATTAATATAAACATGTTTTTGAAGCATTTTGTTCCAAAAATGTGTTTTGCAAAAATCAACCTGTTGGTGGCGCTATAACAGGCCAATGTGAAAAGGGTGGGATATATTCCTCAGCCTAGTAAGAAAATGTGTGAAAGATTTCACGTAAATTGCATGCTGCGTTCATGATTTGAGGCTTTTGTTCAAAACGGGGCAATCTTGCAAACTGTGAAAGCCAATTATAGCCAATTAGGATGGAATATGAAATATCGGACAGATCCGACTTGAGCACATGACCATAGAGATACTGTGTAACGATTTGTGAGATTTTTGGACAGAATCTGGAGGAGTAATATCAAAAAATGTGTTTGACAAAAGTCGGCCTCCTGGTGGCGCTATAAAAGGCAGATGCGGAAAATACAGGTCAAAGGTTTGTCCTTGGCCTCTAGGGAGTGTGCATGCAACGTATCACACAGATCGGTGCAGTTTTAGGTAAACAATGTGAAAAGCTGCCTCATGGTGGCGCTATAACAGGCCGTTCTGGAAAATGTGGGGCAGAGGTTCATCGTTGGCATCCAGGGAGTGTGTGTGCAAAGTTTGGCATTGATCGGGCCAACGGTGCCGGAGATTAGCTGATAACGGACGGACGGAAGGACGGACGGACGGACGGAAGGAAGGAAGGACACACACACACACACACACGGACGGAGTGCAAAACATACTCTCTCCCCATGCCTTCGGCCTGGTGGAGACAATAATAATAACTGGAAATTGTAGCTTGGAGCATCGCATGAATGCTTGTAGTCACACACAGTCTCCCTGGAAATAAAAACGTCTGGGTTTCCGAGGCTACACTCGGAGCAGCAGCAGCAGCAGTAGTAGCAGCAGCAGCAGCATCTGTCACATGATAGCAACAGTAGCCACACAGTGTAACATGAGAGTGAAAGCATCTGCACATTCTGCAGGCATGATGTCATGTCAGCTGTGTGGAGGATGAAAGCAAAAACAGCGCAATGTCATGTACTGTATGCAATGTGAAATGTGGGAATGTTTCAAGGGTATTAGCGTGTTTAAGAGGGAAAAGTATAGAGAGCAGTAGCATAGACATCTACGTTGATTTGGATTCATCCTGTTATGGTATCAGGAGTGTCTTTATTCTATTCTTTGTTTTGCTGTGTGATGCTGTGTGATGTTATCTACAATGCTGCATTGTCTGAAGGAAGCCAAGCCAAACAAAAATATGATTTTACTCTTATGTGCCTGTACACAAGATGTAACAATAAAGTACAGGTTACAACCTTGAACCTTGAAGTCAGCTGCATTATCACTAAAAGCTTTTGTCCGGCTAAGCCAGGGCACTGGAACCGTTTATGAGCGAACTCAGCTTGCGTCATTAGACAGCATTGTAAATTGGAGCACAATTTGAGGCCTTGAAAGTTGTGATTGTGACATAAAATTGCAGATACCTTGGCAGTCAGTGATGATTGGCTCTTCTATCACTGCACAGAGCCTCTATGCCGCCCACACATGACACCATATGCTGTTTGGCGCCTGCTTGGGCACACGCACGCACATGTGCTGAATTGTCTGTTGCTGGTGTTGACGGTGCATACACCCTCCATCTGGGACTAATGGACTGGCTATAACACACCTTTAAATGGGTGCTGTTGCTGCAGAGATCCTTTACTTTTCCCTCCCTACATAAAAAAATCACACCTGTGTGAACTGAGTGGTGTAAGGTCTTATATAGCCTGATCAGCTGTGGTCTGACGTAATGTCTGACGTAATGAAATCACACCCGGGTGAACTGGGTGACCGTAGCAACCATGCTCATTTTTTGAGCACAGACAGACAGACAGACAGACAGACACGTAAACTAACAAAGCCAGTCGTATGAGTGGTTTACACCACTCAAAAATAATAATATTATATATATATATATATATATATATATATATATATATATATATATAGTATATTATTATTGGCATTATTTCTGTTACTCTTAGCTGTATCTTTGTTCTGTAACTATTCTGTTTCATATAACTGCTGTAATGCCATGAAGAAATGAATTTCCCCTTGTAGGGTTTGGCCCAATAAGAGGCTGGAATTGAGCACAGAGTCAGGAGGTAAAATACAACCAAACCGTGATTTATTCCCAAAGAAGGTTACTGGAGTGGAAAATGGCACAAGCAGCAGAAGTGGAGGACCTCTTTGTTACACCCCTGCAGCATCAATAATGGTCCTTCTATCTTTTGTAAAAGGGGGATGCTTACTTTCTTCCTCTATCTTGTCTAACGACTGCCGCCCTTTGTCCTTCCCCTCTCGAGCTCATCCCCATGTGTTCCTTCATCTCTACATTACTTCACAGTCTCTTCATATATTCTGTGTATACCAGGATGTGACCCTAAACCTCCAGGGCCCCATCGTTCAAAAATAACAGCCGCAGATAGAGCTTGATTTATTCCCGAAGCAGTATATACACCACAGCAGATTGTCTCTGTTCCAGTGTAGCATCATTGACTTCTTGTCTATGAATCATGCTGTCATTATAAACACCCCCTGGACATCATTCTCATCTTCGCTCACAGTTGTTTCTAGACAAGCGATTATAGTTACTTTCTTTGCGTTGCTACTTCCTGACCTAGCTGCTCTGTATTCTGGCACTGTTTGCATTCACCGTCCAGGTACATGGCTGTCATCGATGCCTGTTCCCTTCAACCCGACATCGACATTCTTCCACAAGGAGACCAGACAGAGATAGGCGAGCGGGTTAGTATCACCAATATCTCCTGTCATTAGTTTAGTTTACACAGCGACATCCTTACCAGTTACCATGCATGATTGTACTTTTATTTATTTATTTATCATTCAAATGTTTTACTTAAGTACAAGTATCAATACTGCAATATAGAAATAGTAAAAGCTTGGAATTCAAATGTACTTGAGTAAAAGTACAAAAGTGTTGGCATCGGGATGAACTTAAAGTAGCAAAGGTACTCACAAAAAAAAAAGATCGGCTTGTAGATCGGCTATTCAAATGGCTGAAAGTGGTTAATGTATGTTTTGTAATAATAATCAAAATCTACAAAGTAACTATAGTAACAGTACAGTACAGTACTATGTATTGTACTCTGCAAAGTCACAGTGTGCTTAACACTGTGACTTTGCAGAGTACTGTACAATAGTACTTTGCAAAGTCAGTGATACTCACACTGACAGGGTGCTTTTTTTCCTTTATATTTTGCCGACGGGTTCTCAGATTGCTCACACTGTGACTTTGCAGAGTACAGGCGAGCAGGCTGACCTTGTCCAGTGTACTGGTCTTGTTTCAGTACGTCTCTTTTTACGGATATGTTATGAAATCGATAGGCAGTAGTCTCCTTCACATGTTCCTTAGGGGTGAGTACAGGTGTGTCTGTCAGGGCTGTTGGGTCCATGCGGAACACTCAGACTGCTTCCTTCCTCTCTCCTTCTTCCTCTCCAGGGTATCATTCTCTCCGGTGGACAGAAACAGCGCATCAGCGTGGCCAGGGCCTTGTACCAGCAGACCAATGTGGTCTTTCTGGTAGGTTGGATTGCACAGTTTATTTGTACGGTATAGACCTGATGTAGGCCTGATAATGAGTCCCAGCCTCTGTCTGGTCAGTTAGTATGATTGCATTGAGTCTCAGTGTGACACTGTGTGAAATCCTGCTGTTTTACAGTGCTTATATCACCTTACTATAGCCCGACACTCAGTCTGAATTTTCATTTCGTTTCACTTCATTATTCAGACAGAAAGCCCTCCCCACGGAGCCCTCCCCATATTTTTTTAATGGTAGCGATTCAACCTTACTATGCTCTGACACATTCAGGGCTGGAGCCAGGCTAACCTTACTATACTCTGACACAAAAGGAAAGGCACATTTATTTTTTTAGCGCATTTCAATAATGAGCCAAATCATAGTGCTTTTCACAACATTAAAGGAGGAGTTCACCCTATTCTTTTTTTGTATTGTCTATCAACTATGTAGTGCATTAAAAACTGAATGCTGCTTCTCCACATTTAGTTCGGATTGTGGGTTTAGAAAGCAGAGCTGTCCCAGATGGCCTCGTCTGGATGGCTCATGATGTATCACAACATATCCTGCTTTTATTCTTTATAGGTAGGATCTGATTCAGACAAGATCAGATGATACGTGTATTTTGACCCTAAACCGTTCAGTGCTTCATAATTCAGCAATAGCATTTTGAAATCAATGCTCTGTATAAAGATCTGAGATTTGGAGTGATATCATGATCCATGCACCTTATTGGTCTTAGTGAGGACCTGAGCAGCAGTGTTCTGAATCAACTGCAGCCGTGACGGCTGCAATCAATATTTAGATTGATTGTTTTTAGCGACTCTACAGTAGTCAACTTAAAGTCTACCAAAGATAAATACACGTTTTTTTTAATTCTGCTGAGACATAACATAATATTTTATCTCTGTTTTGTTTCTCTTAATTTGTGTCCCTCTGCTTTGTTCAGGACGATCCGTTCTCTGCCTTGGACATTCACCTAAGTGACCATTTGATGCAGGATGGCATCCTCAAAATGCTGAGAGAGGAGAAGAGGACAGTTGTGCTGGTCACACACAAGCTTCAGTACCTTCCACATGCAGATTGGGTAAGAGCTCATTCATACCAGAATGTATGAAGGAACCACGTCGCTATTTCACTTTAAACCTATTCTGGTGTCTACTCTGGCTTCTGTGTGCACCCAGGCCCAGACCGTTTTTAAGTTGCTTGAGTCAATATTTAGATATTTGATATGAATTTGATCCGATCCCCCCACAACACACATCCCTGGTTCTGGTGACTGATATTACTTTGTGGCGGTGTACACGTGTGCCTCTCTCTCTCTGTGTGTTTTCAGATCATTGCCATGAAAGACGGTTCCATCCAGACTGAAGGGACCCTCAAGGACATTCAGAACTCTGAGCCTGAGCTCTTTGAACAGTGGAAGACCCTCATGCACCGACAGGACAAGGAGTTTGAGAAGGTATAACCGAGGTGGCCAGATATCTAAACTCTAAAACAAACCTTTAATGACTCGATTGAGTTTATTGAGTTTATTAGCATCCACATTACCAGTGGTGAATGAAAACAGCTAATCTTCCTGGGGTCGGGGTCACCCCTATGTTCCCCAGGTTCTATGTTAATGTTTAGGGTTTAGGGTTAGGGGGTTGGGTTTAAGTGGGGAACATACAACCTGGGGAACATAACATAGATAATATGCTGGGGTCCACACATAACATGACATTGAGCAAGACATTACTGACATTAACCCATTCTGGACGGAAACCCCTCTCGGTGTTGTAAGCATTATGTTATACTTTAGCTATTGAAAAATAGCAGATCTAAGAAGCTCGTGTTTTAAAAAAAAATAGCAGATCTACAAGCTTGTAGCGCAGCACTCGGTGCTGCGCTACGAATGCTATTAATGCTATTAATGCGAATTGCTATTTTTGAATAATCGTGAAAATGTGGCGCAAATCTTTGAATATATGTTATTTTAGAGCGAACGTTTTTAACTCAAATCTTTGCTTCTGGGAGGTCCCTGGAGCATCATATTTTCAGATGGGGGTCGGCGGCCAAATACAGATAATTCTGGGGGTCCTTGACATGAAAAAGGTTGAGCACCACTGACATAGAAACAGGTTTTTCAGACAACTGATAGCATTTAGAAGCTATTTTTTTAAATCGTCCTCAGGTCTAAATGGGTTTAAGCATCAGAGCGTTGCGGAGAAGAATCCCAGCGGCCCGACTCTGAATGACCCTCAATATGTGTGTTTCTGGTTGCAGGAGAAATTAGTGGAAGAGAACAAGGCGGAACTGGAGAGGAAGAACCTCCGTCGGGCCATGTACTCCAGAGACTCCTTCAGGACAGAGGAGGACGAAGAAGGTGAGTTTCCACACAGCACCCTTATTGCTGCTGAAGTGAACTGTCAGGGATGCTCAGTGTTGTGTGCGTGTGTTCATGCGTGCGTGTTTGTGCGCAATGTGCGTGTGTGTGTGGAATGTGTGCAGAATGCACACAATCCAATAATGCAGTACTTTTCAGGATTACATTTTTAAAATAGCAATAAGTAGCAGATCGACAAGCTCAAAACATGTCGCTTCGCGCAGCGTTTTGAAAAGACACAACTTAGAATATGGAGAGGTTTCTGCCAGACAGCAACGATATCCTTGATCTGTGTTCTGTGTTGTCTCCGGTGTGCTGGTGACAATGGGTGGAAAGGTGAGATGGCTCCAGCAGCCTCTGCAGCGTTCATATTGGAACTGGCAGGTCTGGCCCAGAATGCATGGTTTTACCATATGTTAGCATCACAGGCCAGTCTTCTCTCTCCATCTGTTGTCAGGCTGCAGTCTCAGTTCTTTGTTGCCCCCCATTTTCACCTTATGATGAAAATGTATACATATTTTGCACTGAAATTTCAATTCAATGCAAGATTTTTTTAAATTTCATGATATCTGTTACGAACTGTTCAAGTCTAGGGGTTTTACTGCCCGTAACATGTATGAAAGAACAACACGGCTCATAAAAGAGTATCTGCTTTAATACTCAGTTCACAAATAACTTACAAAGTGGCATAGTGCATGATGAATGATAATGACAGAGTGGCTCTGTGAGCCCAGAATGAATGAACACTTACATGACTGAATGAAGGGGAACAGATGACCAAACAACACAACCTAACAGACAGACAAATGGAACTACAACTAAACCGGACATGAAACACATAAGCAGTCGGCTGGAGGGAAGGCCACACGCTGGAGTGCTCCCACACCACACGCAGCAGTGTTCCCACCCCGAAGTCCAGGCACAGAGTGAGCTTTATAGTCCAGGTAGCGAGGCCTGAGCTGCCACAGGACCAATCAGAGGGCTGATCAGGCTCCAAGCCAGGCCCTCCTCAGGACAGCAACACATTAGGGACAACAATGCTCAGCACCTGCAGGGGACAGAAGCAACACAGGGATCTACACAATATGACCCACAAGGCCATAACACCTCCCCCCTAAGATCAAACATTTTACCCTTAACAAAAAAGGTTTGATTATTCCACTTTCACATCACTAAAAAAAAAAACACAAAACATGCTGAATATACTCCTTCCTACTAAGACCCTCTCTCCTAATGTCTCGACTGAGACCTCTTCCCCATGTCCACTGAGATTCACTCTTCCTACTACATTCTCTTCTGAGAACCCTTCCCAAACCTCCTCTGAGATTCAATCTGCATACTACATTCTCTGCTGAGACTCTTCCCAAATCTCCACTGACATTTCCCTCACTCCTAACGTCTCTCCTGAGACCGCAATCAAAAACTTAGCTTAGCGAAAACCAATTCAATTTGGTACGTCAGGTTACCACGTAACCCTTCTCATGTTAGAACTAGTTTAATCACTACACAGACCAATATGGTTTAAGCAAACCCACCTGACAGATTAATCACAATACATTCAGATCACCACCCTTCAAAATCTCAACCCTTTTAGTGCGTAACAAAAAGGATATCCAAGGATGAATCTGATTTACATGATCACTAAATTTGATTGGATCCACAATCACTTAACTTGTACGCCTGGTCCTACTCAGGACCCCTAAATGAGCAATCCATTGAATTTGGAGGTCTGCCACACTCACAACGCCCACACGAGGGCAGCGTTTAACAACCCTCAAATACAAGTGCTCTAATACTCTGTAGAGTGGAATAAAGACGCTTTCTCCACAATACATACTGAAACGTTCAACCTGTTCAAGGCACTAGCCGACACAACACACAAGCCTTTACACCCAAATGTGTAAAGTGACAAGTGCTATCGAAAAACCGTGGCAATAAAAACACATGCCTGAATTCCACTTTACGTCAGGGCAATGGCTCACCAAACCCCGTCACAAGTATTTATGAATCCACGAAAAAGTGTAAAACCACCGGTTTGCAAAAACGAATTTGGTTTCTGCTCGCAAAAATCTGACTATTTCTAAAAAAAACAGCGGCGCGGACGCGCATCGAAAAATGCTACAAATATAATTTAAAGAAGCCTCTGAAGCCTCTACAACATCATGGCAAAAATAGACACAACACGCGGCCTGTCAAAAGCAAAATAGCAGCGACAAGAAGCAAGTATAGTACCTGAACAGTTTAAAACACCATATATCGACATCACATTTAGTTGTGGTAAATGCCTTGCCAACTAACAAACAAATACCCAAACTACATTCAACTTGGTACGTAAGGTTATAACATAACCTGTCACACTTTCAGAACTAGTTTGAATTACCCACCAACGGACCAAAAACGAGGTATGAAAAACCCACTCTGTTTAACTAACCTCTACGGTTGAATGCACAACCACTAAATGTACCTGAGTCCAACATAGGACAACTTGAATGAGAAAAAAAAAGAAACGCTAGGAGGTTTGACTGCTGCCGTGGGTGCCAGCCTCCGGAGTTTGCACACACCACGACACGGCCAAATAAACATTTCACTACATTTCATATCCACCCTCGTCAGTATCAGGTTATGGATTTCAGAAATACGAACGGTGCCATCGCCGCACCACTACATTATATCAAAATTAGTGCGATTCCAGCACAACTGAACGGAGGGCAAAAGCAGCTATATGACTCGATTTTCTGCACCATTATTTAGCATGTCAAGCTCCTCACGGGTTAAGCCAATCTTCCCGTGGCAGCAACACATTCGACACAAACGCTGAAAAAGCAGACTTCACTCTCACCTTCTCTGCAGCAAACGGGACCAAGGCAATCTCTGGGTGGTGGGGCTTAGAGCAGGAGCACCGCGCTCCAGACCGGCATTTCTCTCCCGTGGCTGTGTCATCAGGCCGGGGAGCAGGCGTCGCAGCCGGCGCCCTATCAGGACTCACCCCCCAAAGGGTTATCCCTAGTTCCCCAGAACCCCCCCAGCCTTTTTCGGCAGGTCAGCACCTCTGGCGGCACCCAGGGAAGAATCTTCAGCCTCCGCTTCATCCTCCCCCCCTATCCAACCAGTTGCACTGACCATCCGTCTCTCAGATGCCACATTCAGAAAGCCACCTCGAACTAACAGCTCCACCACCACCCTTGTCTATATCGCCTCCCAGCAGCCCCGCCATAGAGATTCTAAGAAATGTGGTAATCTAACAGATTTTAGTTTGTCCAATTCACCTATACTAAACTAACCAAACTTAAGGTGCAACAAAATACGAGCAACATACCTACCAATAGCAACTCCAGCCGATCACAAACGGGACCGAAAAAAAAGAAAACATCATGTTACTTTCTTTTAACAAATGCAGGTTCACCAAACGAATATTACTAAAAAAAAAGACACCATATAGGAGTATGGGCTCAGTTTTAGCAACAACCAAACAAGAAAGAGAGACCAAATGAACACAGTACAAGCTCAACTTTCTTTTGGAACAACAAACTGACAAACAGCCACTTAATATTCACTTAACATGGGTACTTTTGAAAAGCCAAAAAACCAGGAGAGATCCCAACTAATGGGTTAACTTTCAGAAAAAGAAATCCCAATTAACAGGTTCACTTTTGGAAAAAGACAAAAGACCGGACGAGATCCCAAATATGTTACGAACTGTTCAAGTCTAGGGGTTTTACTGCCCGTAACATGTATGAAAGAACAACACGGCTCATAAAAGAGTATCTGCTTTAATACTCAGTTCACAAATAACTTACAAAGTGGCATAGTGCATGATGAATGATAATGACAGAGTGGCTCTGTGAGCCCAGAATGAATGAACACTTACATGACTGAATGAAGGGGAACAGATGACCAAACAACACAACCTAACAGACAGACAAATGGAACTACAACTAAACCGGACATGAAACACATAAGCAGTCGGCTGGAGGGAAGGCCACACGCTGGAGTGCTCCCACACCACACGCAGCAGTGTTCCCACCCCGAAGTCCAGGCACAGAGTGAGCTTTATAGTCCAGGTAGCGAGGCCTGAGCTGCCACAGGACCAATCAGAGGGCTGATCAGGCTCCAAGCCAGGCCCTCCTCAGGACAGCAACACATTAGGGACAACAATGCTCAGCACCTGCAGGGGACAGAAGCAACACAGGGATCTACACAATATGACCCACAAGGCCATAACAATATCAAACTGGTGTTCCTATCTTGTGTATGTTGTGTCCAACATTATTATTGAAACCTGCATTTCCGTGTGTCACGTCACACCTCCATATATGGTCACGCCTTGTGACATCACGCCTCGTGACATCACGTGACATCACGCCTCCATCTCCATATATGGAGCTGACCTGTTCTGACATTCCATATGGTGATCCTTCCCCACCCGTCCTTCCTCTTCGATGTCTCCCTTTTGACTGATACCTGTCCATTCAAACTCTAGACGGGCCTGCCCCAAAGTTATTAGTGCAGCCGCACCCGGCAGCCGGCGAAAACTAGAGTTCTCAACAGGCCCAGGCCTGGCCCAACCTGGGCCCTCATCAAACCCTGTTCACTCAAGACGCTGCCACCCTTAGATCTCCATATATGGAGCTGACCTGTTCTGACATTCCATATGTTGATCTGACCTCATCAAACCCTGTACACTCATGGCACACTCCATGCATGGCCAGACCTCATCAAACCCTGTACACACAAGACACTGCCCCCGCTGCTACCCATAGATCTCCATATATGGAGCTGACCTGTTCTGACATTCCTTATGTTGATCATCAAACCCTGTACACTCAAGACACACTCCATATATGACCAGTACAGAACTCAGGTGGTCCGACCACTCACTGGGTAGTAGGTACTTGACATTGCTATACACAGTGATGACTAATAAACAAGCCAGACCATCGGTATATGTGCCTTTAAGTCACCACTAGACATGTTAGACATGCAAGTCACCACTGTCCCATTTCCTCCTGTCTTCACACCCCACCCCCACCCCGAAGATTGCTGTATGTGCTGTCCTGCAGTCGAAGGAAGGGAGATTTAGCTCCCAGTAGAACATATTAAGCTTGACAACGCTTCAACCCAAGCAGGTCTTCATCGCGTCTGAGGGTGGTTGAAACATTGTCCGGCTTAATTCATGTTCTGCTGGGAGCCAATCAGACAGTGTGTGGACAGTGGACTTCCCTTCCTTCTCCAGTATGTCAACCTTTTATCCCCGTATTTCAACTTTTTATGTTGTTTGTTTTGTTTTTTCCTAAATTAATGTAGAAAACAACACATTTTTCCTTCATCCCTAAACGTGAAATTTGAAAAGCCTTTTCAAATAGTTCAACTAGCCGATCTAAATTGACACATTGTGAGCTTGTAGATCAGCTATTTTAACTATTTTTCAAAATAGTCAAAAATGGCAAATACGTTTAGGGGTAAGGGGTGGCCCAAGATAATGCCCAGTGTCCAAAATGCTGGTCTGGTCCTTAGTGTATAATGTTCCTCCAACTGAGGCATTATATCATCTCTGTCTGGTAGAAACCTCATTTGTCCAAAACCTTTCAGGATTGAAAAATAGCAAGTAGCAGATCTTCAAGCTCAAACCACACCGCGTTTCGAGCTTGCACACTCTACAGTACCATGTACCGTACCGTCATTGCACCACCTGGAAGCTCCATTTTACCATCATCTCACAACGTAATCCCGTATTTATCCCCCAAAAAAGCTAAACCAAAAGTCTGTAGCACCTTCTATTTAAGTCTTCCGCTGTGGGCCCAGGCGGTGGCGTAGCCGTCTGGGCACCCGACTGGTGATCCAGTCGCAGTGTGCCGCGGGTTCGGCTCCCGAGCCCGACACGGCCTTTACTGCATGTCTTCCCCCGTCTCTCTCCCGTTTCCTGTCAGCCTACTGTCTGTCCCTTCAAAAGCCAATGAAAGGCGTAAGCCGCAAAAAAAATATCTTTAAAAAAAAAAAAAAGTCTTCCGCTGTGTTCCTCCTCCTCCTTCCCAGAGGAGTCGGTGACGGAGAGCGATGACGATGACGACATGATGTCCCAGGCGTGGCGGGAGCGCACCACCATCCCCTGGTCATCCTGCGGCACCTACCTGTCCTCCGCCAGCGTGCTGCTGCTCAGCGTGCTCCTCCTGTCGCAGCTCCTCAAGCACTCCCTCATGGTGGCCATCGACTACTGGCTGGCCTACTGGACGTCACACGCCATCAAGACGGCCAACGCCACGGCGCGGAACTGTACCGTCGGTCAGGTGGGGTTGTATTATATCATCCATGGGCAACTGGCGCCCCCCACCTTCACTTAATGCGGCCCGCAGTTTAATATCGGAATATCCTTCAGCTACTATCATTTCAGCCATTACAATTCCAAACATGCAAACATGACCCACTTTAATTACTTCAGTCTAAATTAGTAGCTTAATGAGCAGTAGTATTAAAAGGTTATTGTCTTTTTGATGTTCAATGTATTTGTACTTAGTTCATAAAGTTAACATAACTATAATTAAAGGCATTTGAGGGGCATTTGAAATAAAATAAAAATGTAACTTTTCTGGATTCCAATTCAAATATAGCAAAACCCGACCCTTAAACTTAACATCACAGGAAGCCACGGGTCAAGCTGCCTCACGCTACAGAAACAGGAGATAGGCTCCTGCCCTATGGGCCTCATGGCTCGGCAAGGCTTACTGCCTCACGCTACAGAAACAGGAGATAGGCTCCTGCCCTATGGGCCTCATGGCTCGGCAAGGCTTACTGCCTCACGCTACAGAAACAGGAGATAGGCTCCTGCCCTATGGGCCTCATGGCTCGGCAAGGCTTACTTACTTAATGTGATGTTAGGAATGTCCATTTTCAGAGTGCTGGGCTTCTTTAACTTCTTTTGAATTCTTTATGTAGAAGAGTTGACCCAAAAGCTGCTTCACTATAACGCTATACGGTCCAGATGGAGCACTGAGATGCCCCTGAGCATCTGCATTAGAGGACTCTCTGCTTCATCTGCAGTGTAGCTGCAGAGATGCAGGGAGGAGCGTAATGTGGGTCAACATGGGAAAGCTATTTCTAGGAGTCTGGCATCTAGTGAATGGAATGGGTGGGAAGGGAAAGTGCCTACAGCACATGTGGTTAACTACGCTATAAAATACTGTTAAACAACAAGCTAAAGCTTCCTGAGAGGCGCATTGCTGACATTAAAAATGTTATTGTTAGTGTTTATTGTCTCCACCAGGCCGAAGGCATGGGGAGTGTATGATTTGCACCCCGTCCGTCCGTCTGTGTACAGCTAATCTCCGGCACCGTTGGCCCGGTCGATGCCAAACTGTGCACACACACTCCCTGGATGCCAACGACGAACCTTATAGCACCACCATGAGGCCAATGTTTGCAAAACACATTACATTACTCGGTATACACTATCTCATGATGTGATCTGTCTGCTTCCCCATATTCCATCCACATTGGCTAAAGAAAACATGTTTATATTACCGTAATTATATTGTGTCCAAACATCAAACATCACAAACGCTATTATCCTGGTGGAGACCAGTACCCCACGGGGCACTTTTTCAAGTTTGCACTGATTTGATTTTGTCAAGCAACCCATTATCAATTATAGTCCATGTTTAACAATATTATATCTTTTGCAAGATCAGGATAAAAGGCATGGACCCTACTCAACAAACAATAGGGTGGAGTACTATAGTGCATTGAAAACAGTAGGCTCTGTTCATGAATGTAGTCCACCATGTGTCCAGAAGGTGGCTACCCTCCCATTCTTATGCCAGAATTTCTGGGAACTCACTAATTAGCCCATAGACTTCCATTTGAAAAGATATGCCAAGGACCCCCATGAGAGAAGGCTCTAGCAGTGATTCTCAACCCGTTTAATTTCAAGGACCCTCAGTTTGACATGCATTAGTCTACGGATACCCCATTTAATGACATTTCTATCTCTCGGACCCCCAATTTATATTGTAAAATCAATGTTAATTTAACTCTGGTTTAGAAGGTGGCATATACCCGATTTGTTTGATTGATCAACTGTAAGTCTAGATAAAGTGTTACTTGTTGCCAGTGTCTCTTTGTCCAGCCTACTGTATCTAATCACCTCCATTGTAGACACACATGTGAGTCCACTCAGAGGTTCTGTCGCTCTATCAAAGACACTACCCTCAGCACACAACCAGCACTTAACGGAGAACAGTGTTCACTTGATGCTAGACAGTGTACACCAGCGGTATTTACTTAAAACAGCTTCAGGTTAAACAACATACACCACGAACATAGATAGAGGAATAACTATAAAGTACTTGAAAGCCATACTTGAGTATTGAAGAAAACACATCGGCCTATAGAGGTTGCATCATGATCCAATTATTTTTCTTTATATTGGACGACCTACAGTTCAAGAGTTATAGGCCAAAACCGACAAACAGACAGACTCACAGAACCGAAAACATACACACACAATCACTATGGGGGCCGGATGGCAACCGCAAGGTTCCCAGTTCGAACCCACACACACACACACACACACACACACACACACAGACACAGACAAAAAAAAAACTCTTGTCTCCTTTCCAGGTGTGTTATTTCAACCACTCGTTCTACCTCTCGGTGTTCAGCGTGCTGTGTTGTCTGGGCATCATTCTGTGTCTGGCCACCTCCGTGGCTGTGGAGTGGACGGGCTTCAACGTGGCCAAGCAGCTGCACCACAACCTGCTCAACAAGATCATACTGGCACCCATGAGGTACAGTCCATGGGACACTAGCAGGGGAATACTGGCACCCATGAGGTACAGTCCATATAGCAGGGGAACAATTATGCGAAGGGTTGGGATAAAACACAGTAAAAACTTTTTACTCACCCCATTACCCAGAAAGCCATCTGTCTGCCACAGATGATACCTAGGAAACCAAAACGCAAACACACGCTCGCGCGCACACACACACACTTATGCTTGCTTGCTTGCTTGCTTATGGCTGTCCATCGATTTTGGTGATGACGTTGCTCCAAGCGTGGGTTATTGAGGGGGGTTGCGACGGTGCCATTGCATATTGCGTGGCTATGCAAGCCAATGCGTGAGCCATATGGATTGCCACATGTGGGGCAGATTAAATCCTCAGATGAGGGGAGGTCCCCTGCAGCATGCTGGTGTCGCTGTATGTGCTGTTTTCTCCTCTCCGTGGTCTGCTCCTGGAGGTGTGCGATGCCCTCGTGGCTGATAGTGCGCCAGGTGTGGCGATCAGCAGCCAGGTCTTCCAGTGCAGAGGGTTGGATAGCACAGCACTTCAGGAGGGTCTTTATGTGGTCCTTGTAGCGTTTCCGCTGTCCCCCGGGAGTTGGCCGTAGAGAATCTGCCGGGGGAGCCTCTGGGCGGGCATGCAGATTACATGCCCCACCCAGCGTAGATGTTTCTGTGCAATGAACACATATATTTCATCTTAGACAAAAAAACAAGACCACACAAATAAATAAAAAGAGAAAATCAAGGCTTTGACCAAATTCCCAAATTCCCAAATTCCCAAATTCTTGACATTATTAGTGTGGTTGCCCTAAAGGGCGGGCAACCAGACTATTGTAATTGTAACACTTTATTATTATTATTCCATAGGAGGAGTCTTTTGTTTGACGCACTACTGCTCCCACAGTTTTGACTGTACGCACTTGAGCCATATCTCAAATTGACCGGCTGCATCGGGAAGTGCTTGTATTTTTTTAAGAGAAATGTTGTATAGTTTAATTGATATTAATTTATTAGTGAATTAAATTTCCCCATTGACATGAATGGGAAAATGCGAAAAATCACATTCAAGTATTTTTTCCTCGGAGACTGTAAGCACTATAGTTACAAAACTTGGAGGGTAGGTTCAAAATAATTACTAAAATTAATCAACTTATAATGTTATCGGTCGGCCTTATGGTGGCGCTATAACAGATTAAATTATTTTTTCCCTGACTTCCTTGGGTCATGACGCATCTCCTCATATAGGCCACGCCCATTTGCGTCATGATAGATTTTCCGCCATTTTGAATTCTATCCGAAACACACTTTTTGCTGCTCCTTCTACAGATTTTGTCCAAATCTCACAAAAATCAGCACACATGATCTCTGGACCTATCCAATTAAAACACCATCTCCAGAATTTTGGTAGTGCGTATCGTTCGGCCGTAATCGTCGTCCGAAGTTAGTAGGAGGGGCCTATATCACAAAAAATGCCATAAATCACGAACGGAATGTCCAATCCATCCCAAATTTGAATCACATGTCCGGGATGGTTTAATCAACCAAAAGCCAAAAGCAATTCCATTTTCATCTATAGGGGGCGCCGCAAATGCGAAAACTTTAACCATTTCTCGCAAAAACATGATTTTTGGGGGCATAAATCCCCCGAATTATTTACACATGATCACAGGTGTGACTTGAAATTGTAATTGGCTGGCAGTATTAGTGGGAGGGGCATATGTAAGCCACTGCGGCAACCACACTTTGCAATTTTTTTAAAATTGCGACCTTTCTAGTTTTGTTCTGTACTGTATCTCTGGTAAACCAAACGGCTGATGTCCGTGCTGCGTTCATGGCGGTTCGGTTCCCTGTTGATTTCGTCGACTAATACTATCCTTTTTTTCACTGACGATAACTAAATGGAAACTGAATGAAAACTAAGCTACGATGACTAAAACTGAGACTAAATATATTGACAATTTCGTCAACAAATAGAAACTAGACTAAAATGTTAGGAAGGGATTAGTGGACAAGAGATCCAGTATAAGTAAAAGACACAAGTCATTTTACACTTGGTTGCATGCTGAAAATAGCAGATCTACAAGCACACAACGTGTTGCGCTGCAACGCGCTCACAACGCGCTGCGCTGCAACGTGCTGTGAGCTTGTAGATCGGCTATTTTCAGCAAGTGTAAAATCAACCATTACGACGGCACCAAGGCCCGCCAAGATACATTTTAGTCGACTAAATCAACTTTAGATTCAGTCGACTAAAATCTTATATTTACTGGACTAAAACCAGACCAACACTAAAACATCCCAGGTGTCTAAAATGAGACTAAAACTAAAACTATAAAAATCCAAATTTTCCGTCAAAATCAACACTGGTTCCCTTGCAGGCTGTTTGAGACCACTCCTCTGGGCAGCATCCTCAACCGCTTCTCCACGGACACCAACACCATCGACCAGCACATCCCCGCCACGCTGGAGTGTCTGACACGCTCCACCCTGCTGTGCGTGTCCGCCCTGGGGGTCATCTGCTACGTCACCCCCATCTTCCTCATTGCCCTGCTGCCCCTGGCCGTCGCCTGCTACTTCGTTCAGAAGTACTTCCGCCTCGCCTCCAGGTCAGTCTGACACCAATGATGGATGGATGGATGGATATAGGGTGCAACAGTTAATTTAACTAATCATCTTGTGTAAAGATAACTGATTTGAGTAAACACACTCGTTGTGACATTGTGAGCTTGTAGATTGGGTATTTCTGCTATTTGTCATATGGTAAAGTAGTGGTTAAGTGATTAAGTCCACCTCTGTTTTTTTTGTTTATTTTTTTAAATAAATCCAACCGTGTGTGTGTGTGTGTGTGTGTGTGTGTGTGTGTGTGGTGTGGTGTGGTGTGTGTGCGCGCGCGCGCTCGTTTGTGTTGGTTCCCTTGGCCAGGGACCTGCAGCAGCTAGAGGACAGCACCCAGCTCCCTCTGTTGTCCCACTTCTCTGAGACAGTGGAGGGCCTCACTACCATCAGAGCCTTCAGGTGAGCACCTATAAACACCTCTCTGAGACAGTGGAGGGCCTCACTACCATCAGAGCCTTCAGGTGAGCACCTATAAACACCTCTCTGAGACAGTGGAGGGCCTCACTACCATCAGAGCCTTCAGGTGAGCACCTATAAACACCTCTCTGAGACAGTGGAGGGCCTCACTACCATCAGAGCCTTCAGGTGAGCACCTATAAACACCTCTCTGAGACAGTGGAGGGCCTCACTACCATCAGAGCCTTCAGGTGAGCACCTATAAACACCTCTCTGAGACAGTGGAGGGCCTCACTACCATCAGAGCCTTCAGGTGAGCACCTATAAACAAGTGTGTTTTATCCAAGGGAAGGACACATTTCAGGGAAATGCATGTGGTGTAAAGTAACTAAGTACATTTACTTAAGTACTGTACTTAAGTACAATTGTGTAAGAATTTGTATTTGAAAACTTCAAAACTACTGGAGTGTTTCCAATTTCCAATAATTTTACCACTCTCCACTACATCTCAGATCCAAATATTGTACTTTTACTCCACTACATTTATTTGTTATTTTGTAGATTTTGATTATTATTACAAATCATAGCCTACATTAACCACTTCAATCATATATACAATTTGTCCATGTGATGCATTTTGTGAGCTTGTACATCTGCTATTTTCAAAAGACATGTAAACTTTTGTACTTTCACTCAAGTGATATTTTTTTATTCCGGACTTTTACTTGTAACATTCTACATTGCAGTATTGATACTTTTACTTAAGTAAAAAATGAGTACTTTTTCCAACACTGGGAAATTGGGTCACAAAATGGGCCACAAGTCTGTGTCTGTGTCTCGTAGTTACTGACATAATTGGATCAGTTGTTCCGATTAATCTGTACTGAACCTGGGTCCTTTTAACCCATTCATGACGGGAACCCCTTTTGGTGTTTTAGGCATTATTTTAAACTTTAGCTATTGAAAAATAGCAGATCTACAAGCTCATAGCGCGGCACCAAGTGCCACGCTACAAGCTTGTAGATCTGCTATTTTTGAAAAATCGTGAAAATGTGGCACAAATCTTTGAAAGTTTGAATATATATTATTTCAGAGGGAACTACATATTTTCAGATCGGGGTCGGCGGCCAATTATTTTTTTTATTTTTTGGGGGTTCTTGACATGAAAATGTTTGAGAACAGAAAACTGTCAGGATTTAGAAGACATTTAGAAGTTAAATTAGAGATAGCATTTCCACATGTGGATTCTGAGCTTATTGATAATATTCAGCCCCTTTTGTGTCATTGTGTCTGCAGGTACGAGCCCAGGTTCAGGAAGAGGTTACTGGAGTACACCGACGCCAACAACATCGCCTCACTGTTCCTCACGGCAGCCAATCGCTGGCTGGAAGTCCGCATGGTAATGGTCTCGCTTCTGTTAAACGCAGCGGTTCCCGGGTGCATGCACCCCCTGTTACCTTCTGTTACCCCCCTGTTACCCTGTTACCTTCTGTTAAACGCAGCGGTTCCCGGGTGCATGCACCCCCTGTTACCTTCTGTTACCCCCCTGTTACCCCCCTGTTACCTTCTGTTACCTTCTGTTAAACGCAGCGGTTCCCGGGTGCATGCACCCCCTGTTACCTTCTGTTACCACCCTGTTACCTTCTGTTAAACGCAGCGGTTCCCGGGTGCATGCACCCCCTGTTACCTTCTGTTACCCCCCTGTTACCCCCCTGTTACCTTCTGTTACCTTCTGTTAAACGCAGCGGTTCCCGGGTGCATGCACCCCCTGTTACCTTCTGTTACCACCCTGTTACCTTCTGTTAAACGCAGCGGTTCCCGGGTGCATGCACCCCCTGTTACCTTCTGTTACCCCCCTGTTACCTTCTGTTAAACGCAGCGGTTCCCGGGTGCATGCACCCCCTGTTACCTTCTGTTACCCCCCTGTTACCTTCTGTTAAACGCAGCGGTTCCCGGGTGCATGCACCCCCTGTTACCTTCTGTTAAACGCAGCGGTTCCCGGGTGCATGCACCCCCTGTTACCCCCTGTTACCTTCTGTTACCTTCTGTTAAACGCAGCGGTTCCCGGGTGCATGCACCCCCTGTTACCCCCTGTTACCTTCTGTTACCTTCTGTTAAACGCAGCGGTTCCCGGGTGCATGTACCCCCTGTTACCCCCTGTTACCTTCTGTTAAACCCTGTTACCTTCTGGGTGAAAAACCCAAGAATCCCTAGAAATCGTTGCCCGAATATTACCAGATATGATTCAAATACGGTGATATCCGTATGGATACTCTCCGGATTCTTGACATATACTCCCGTAATGGATTTCATGTTCGGAGAATATCAAAACTCCAGAATGGGACCAATTTTATTCTTCTAGAATATGGAGTTAATTTTATCCAGGATACATGTCATATCCAATGTCAAGATATGACTTCTATGAATATCCTAAGTCCTAACCCCAGTTGTATCTTTTGTCAGAATATGACCTGTTGTCATATCCTAAGTCCTAAAACCAGTTGTATCTGTTGTCAGAATATGACCTGTCGTCATATCCTAAATCCAAACACCAGTTGTATCTTTTGTCAGAATATGACCTTTCGTCATATCCTAAATCCAAACACCAGTTGTATCTTTTGTCAGAATATGACCTGTCGTCATATCCTAAGTCCTAAAACCAGTTGTATCTTTTGTCAGAATATGACCTGTCGTCATATCCTAAGTCCTAAAACCAGTTGTATCTTTTGTCAGAATATGACCCGTCGTCATATCCTAAATCCAAACACCAGTTGTATCTTTTGTCAGAATATGACCTGTCGTCATATCCTAAGTCCTAAAACCAGTTGTATCTTTTGTCAGAATATGACCTGTCGTCATATCCTAAATCCTAAAACCAGTTGTATCTTTTGTCAGAATATGACCTGTCGTCATATCCTAAATCCAAACACCAGTTGTATCTTTTGTCAGAATATGACCTGTCGTCATATCCTAAGTCCTAAAACCAGTTGTATCTTTTGTCAGAATATGACCTGTCGTCATATCCTAAATCCTAAAACCAGTTGTATCTTTTGTCAGAATATGACCTGTCGTCATATCCTAAATCCAAACACCAGTTGTATCTTTTGTCAGAATATGACCTGTCGTCATATCCTAAGTCCTAAAACCAGTTGTATCTTTTGTCAGAATATGACCTGTCGTCATATCCTAAGTCCTAAAACCAGTTATATCTTTTGTCAGAATATGACCTGTCGTCATATCCTAAATCCTAAAACCAGTTGTATCTTTTGTCAGAATATGACCTGTCGTCATATCCTAAATCCAAACACCAGTTGTATCTTTTGTCAGAATATGACCTGTCGTCATATCCTAAGTCCTAAAACCAGTTGTATCTTTTGTCAGAATATGACCTGTCGTCATATCCTAAGTCCTAAAACCAGTTGTAACTTTTGTCAGAATATGACCTGTCGTCATATCCTAAATCCTAAAACCAGTTGTATCTTGTCAGAATATGACCTGTCGTCATATCCTAAATCCTAAAACCAGTTGTATCTTTTGTCAGAATATGACCTGTCGTCATATCCTAAATCCAAACACCAGTTGTATCTTTTGTCAGAATATGACCTGTCGTCATATCCTAAGTCCTAAAACCAGTTGTATCTTTTGTCAGAATATGACCTGTCGTCATATCCTAAGTCCTAAAACCAGTTATATCTTTTGTCAGAATATGACCTGTCGTCATATCCTAAATCCTAAAACCAGTTGTATCTTTTGTCAGAATATGACCTGTCGTCATATCCTAAATCCAAACACCAGTTGTATCTTGTCAGAATATGACCTGTCGTCATATCCTAAGTCCTAAAACCAGTTGTATCTTTTGTCAGAATATGACCTGTCGTCATATCCTAAGTCCTAAAACCAGTTGTATCTTGTCAGAATATGACCCGTCGTCATATCCTAAATCCGAACACCAGTTGTATCTTGTCAGAATATGACCTGTATATTTCAGTGTACCCAAAACTTTATACTAGGCCCAGTTCTTTTTTCCCCCTCTACACCAAATGTTTCATCCAAAAAGGCGACCTACTTTGAATATAAACATCAAGCTAAAAACAATTTACAAAACAAAAATCACTTCAGTGCAAACAAACATTTATTTATCAACCTGAAAACAGGGGCCATGCCTCCAAAAGATACGGATGCAACGTGAAAGCATTGAATACAGTTGAATGAAGTGTACTCGGGGGCGGCAGAATCAAGGGTAGTGGGGACCAGGCAATGTGTATTCTGGCATAATTTTGAATCATTCGAGCATGGGGGTACTTTTTTACAAAAATGTATAGAGATTTCTTTTTTTATTATTTACTATAGTCCTACTAGACCCCACGATATTATATCTGGCCACAAAAGATCACAGGATCTACTGAATGTGAAGGTATAGCCTACTGGGAGGAAGCCACACTGTCATGTACGTGACACATTCAGTAGATCCTGTGATATTTTGTGGCCAGATGTAATTTCTTGGAGTCTAGTAAGACTATAGTAAATAATAAAAAAATAAATCGCTGAAAAAATGAAACAGCTAAAATTCCTAAAACAAAAAAAAAGCAGCAAATGAAAAAAGAAATTACATTAATCTTTTACTTTCTATAATAACCTAAAACATGAACCTAGGTTGAAAAAGTCACAGGAAGGAACAATACAATGAAGGTTTAAACATTTAAATACATTTTAAAACAAAAAAAGGCAGCTTGAAAGTATTGTAGCCAGGACATTCTCAGTTTGTCCAGGACATTCTCAGTTTGTCCAGGACATTCTCAGTTTGTCCAGGACATTCTCAGTTTGTCTGAACAGGACAAGAACAAGAACACATGATGGCGCACAGGATGGAGCACAGACGACGGGAGTCAGGGTGAGGAGCAGATGAGGGGAAACCACTCACACGCGTGAATTCCGTTTGTGTCCGAGCATAGGCACGGCTGAGGCATGGTAACCCCCCGCCTGCCTGTGATTGGTCTACAGACACTGCCCGTCTTAACTGTCCTCGGAGACGCGAGGTTAATTCATCCGTGGTGAGATTGAGAAATAAATAGGCTACAATTTTGTAGAAGAGGCAAACTAATATTGTTTATGCAGTTTGCTTTGATTGAATAACACGTATGTTGTAACCTACTATGATTTGATTTGGGTGTGTTCTAAATAAAGTGTTAGTGTTGATTATCATGTATTAATCTAATTATAGTAAACTAATACTATTACACTCAGATGGATAAAGATGAAGGGAAAATATATCTTTTTATAGTACAATAATATTTCAAGTTTACACAAATTACACAATAATCAACACAAACACACCCAAATCAAATCATATTATGGCGTGCATGTTCAATAAATTATTCCATCAAAGCAAACGGCATAAACAATATTAGTTTGCCTTTTCTACAAAAATAAAACGTACAAGTTAGCGTTCTCTTGTATCATACCATACTACTTGTATCATTTCCCACCACGGAGTAACCTCGCATCAGACTATCCAGCATATCCACCTCGGAGGACAGTCAAGACAGGCAGTCACAGGCAGGCGGGGCGTTACCATGCCTATGCTCGGACACAAACGGAATTCATGCCTCTCACACTCACGCACTCACACTCCTCCAGTCCCTTCCTCTTCACCCTCCAGGGCCTCTTTTATGTACAGACGTTTGCCCTCTGGAGCAGGGGGGGATCTCAGGGTAAAGAATCCAGAATGAACCCTCATGCGGGTCTCCTTGGGCTCCACACCCCTCTGGAGCAGGGGGGGGATCTCAGGGTAAAGAGTCCAGAATGAACCCACATGCAGGTCTCCTTGGGCTCCACACCCCTCTGGAGCAGGGGGGGGGGGATCTCAGGGTAAAGAGTCCAGAATGAACCCTCATGCGGGTCTCCTTGGGCTCCACACCCCTCTGGAGCAGGGGGGATCTCAGGGTAAAGAGTCCAGAATGAACCCTCATGCGGGTCTCCTTGGGCTCCACACCCCGCCAACTGTTGTAGGCATATGAAATTAAATTGGAGAAAAAGGGGGTAAATTAAGTGGTTACTCAAAGAAAAGAAAAAGTACTCGTATCGGTACTCGGTATTGGCGAGTACTAACAATTAAGTACTTTTACTCAGTCTGAAAGAAATCGGGACAACGCTATTATGTCATTGGCAACTACACACATCTCCAAACATTCTACCCCTTTGTGTATGACCCCTCTGCTTCATGTCCTGCAGCAGATTTCTCTGTAATGACCACCTCACGGTTATATCCCTTGGCTTAAATAAACCAGTAAGACACCTAAGAGGCGGATGTGTGCACTCGTTGACGGTAGACTGCTGGCCAGTGCTGGGCGAGCACTGGCGCTTTGGCATGGAAGGGTCAGATCAACATGGAATGAATTCTTTCCATATAGCCTAATAGTCCGGCAGCCGACAGGCTTCTTTTGTTTAAAATTAACATCCTATGGCAGGCAAAAATGTCAAACTTTAATTTTGCTTTAAGTAGCATGCGACATGTCAAACTAGGGGGTTTATTATTCTGAATCCATTCCAAGCATTAGTTTTGCACAAAAAACACTCATTGGGCTAAAAGCAGCCATAGCCACTAGCCCAATGTGCCCAAAATGTGCTGACCTCAAACTAATGCTTGGAATCGATTCAGAATCATGAAAACCCCATAGTTTGACATGTCACATGCTACTTAAAGCATAAAGATCATTTTTGACATTTCTGCCTGCCATAGGATGTTAATGGTAGGGTCACAAGAAACCCCTATAAAAAAAATGCCCAATAGTGACAGCCGGTCAGCAAGTGGATTCATGAATGTATGTATATAGACAATATTTTAGGCCAATAAAAAAAAAGACTATATACCAAATTTCCCACCCCATAACCGTGGCTGCCGGACTATAAGGAACCCATGTCTTGAGTGTACAGTGTTTGATGATGTCAGATCAACATATGGAATGTCAGAACAGGTCAGCTCCATATATGGAGATCTAAGGGTGGTAGCGGGGACATTCTCTTGTGTACAGGGTTTGATGAGGGCCGGGCCTTAATTCGGGCCTGTTGAGAACTCTAGTTGCCGGGCGCAGCTGCACTAATAACTTTGGGGCAGGCCCGTCTAGAGTTTAAATGGACAGGTATCAGTCAAAAGGGAGACATCAGGTTCTGACATTTCACATGTCAGTAAGAGCAGGTCAATAGCTCACCCGATCCCTCCGGCTAGTGAGAGCCTTCTTCCTCTTCACATCCTCCAATGTCCCGGCCAGCTCAATTCGTGTGGTTGTCTTGAGGCTTTCAAAAGCCCTGTTACAGGCTTCTAGTGAATGCCAAATGACAACACAAATACCACATTATGATCTCTAAATGTATTATATTAAGGCATCTCAAAAGGATGGTGATAGAAATTAGCAGACAAACTGTAAACTGTCAAACTAAATGGGGGTACTCTGACGAGCTAGCTATAGAGACAGGGAGACCCCTATTATTTAGCAAACACTACAGACATGATTACCATTTGAATAGAAAACCAACCTATTTAACAAAAAAATAACACCAATATTACATTTGTCAATATTTGGTCATTGTGCCATCTGTTATTTTTAACCGTATCAAATCAACACTAATCTACAATTTAGGCATTTAGCACACTTTATCAAGAGCGATTTACAGTAAGCAAGGTAAACATACATAGAATGCAGAGACAGTGAAGTGCCTCAGTAAACTAGGATCACATGGTAAGCTAGGTCACTCAATTGTTAAAATTGCTACTTCAAAAGGACTAAGTCGCCAAATGAATGTGATGTTAGACTTACTCCTGATCAAGCTGAGGTCCCAGTGTGGCTCTGAGTCCTTGATCGCCTCCACAATGGCCTTGGTCACTCTCACATTGTGATCCTTCCTGAAGCTGTGGATAATCACACTTTTAAGATATCATTCAGCATAACACGATAAAAATGTCCATTGACTATGCGTTGTTATTTCACAAACAGAGGCATTTCAGAGGGGAAAAAAACGTACAAGTCAGTTGGCTGGACGTACCATTCCTTTCCCATTTCTCTGTAGGTGTTCCGGACAGAGGCCTGTAGGGACATTAATACAGTGGTGTCTAATCATGCTTCATGGAGAGGGCATAGATAATATCGGTACATGCTTAATGCCATAATACATGGATAATATTGGACATACTGTTATACTAACAGTAATACATAGATGATTGAGGATCCCCCAGATCAGCTCAATGTGCACACATCGTTTCCTCACTCAACAGTAAACAAACCAACGTACAGTATACAGTAAGTGTATACAGGGTATTTGCATAAGTCACAATTGAATGACTTTCAAGACCTTTTCAATACCAAATTGTCTATTACATAAGAAAGCAGAAAACATGAAAAAAGGCGATCTACAAGCTCACAACGCCTCCCAGTTTGAGGCGTTGTGGCTAGGGTGGGGCCCCCAGTTAAAATATGAATATTCTGGGTAGGGTCACAGCCATACATTTATACAAGGGGTTCTAGAGTTGTACTGTTGGGGGGGGGGGGGGGGGCTCTGTTGAAGATAAAGATAAATAGGTAGATTAAGTACATACAGACAACTCTTGGGGAATCTTTTGGCTGGCAGGAAGAGGCGTTTGCAGGATGGATGCCTCCATCCTGTCCAGCCTCTCTGTCACCCCTGAAAAGCTCTCCTTGACGGTGCTGGACAACTCCTTGACGGCATCCACCCTTCTGGTGAGCTGTTACCGCTCTACAAATTGTGAGGGGAAAATAAATAAGTTAGGATTGAATTACTGTTATTATTACAAGTTTATGTTCTGTGTTTCATTTTCCAACAAAATCACAATAACCTTGGTCAATAGGTAGCAGTGCAGGACCACAGGTCATAGCTGGGTCTCTTCGGGGTGTAGTGTCTTAGGCGCATGCGTGTTCCCTCATAACCGAGAGGACATGTGAAAGAAAGCCACCAAAATAATGCACTGAATAACACGTGCGTGCGTGGCCAAAATTCTTACCATATTCAAGATCACGCCCCAGTCATGGTCCGAAAGAAACTGGATCATGGTAGACACCCTAGGATTCACACTAAGTCGTGATTTGTTTTGCTTTCCACTTTAGTGCCTTTCTCTGGGTTGATCAAGAACATGCATCTGCAGACACACAAGGACAATGAAGAAAATCTTTAGATTATAATACAGCTATGTAAAGAAAATAAACTAATGTAGATTATATTAAAGCAATTCAAAAATAATAAAAACTGGAGGGTGGTGTATGTGTGTGTTTGTGTCTATGAAATGCGTACTGAATGTTTAAGCTTACTTGTTTTAAAAGGCCATATTCGAAGATCATGTTACTCAAAGGTTCCTGGTCTTTGGTCGTCTTCTCCACCATCTGGGTTGACCTGATAAAATAGAATTCAAATTATTAATGTGTGTATATCTAAGTACTGTGTGTGTGTGTGTGTGTGTGTGTGTGTGTGTGTGTGTGTGTGTGTGTGTGTGTCCACGCACGCACGTGCGCAACTATGAATCTTACCATAATCAACAATCTCACTAATCATGGTGAGAGTGAATCAAGGTAGACCTAGGATTCACAACTATAGATAAGATGTGCTCTCCTTCTCTGGGTTGATGGAGAACAGACACCTGCGGAAATAGAATAAAAACAGTATTATATATAGATATATATATATATATATATTATAAAACAAAGAAAAATATATTTTTAATTGAAGATGTTCATTTAAGGCAACTTCTAATGGAAAAGATTTAAATTAGGCAGTGCTACTTTCTTTTAGTGCAGGCTAAAGCAAACACAAAAATACACACCTCTCCAGAAACTCCAGGGTTGATGCCAGCGCTGATGGGTAGACGTTTTGCAGAAAACAGGACTCTGAATAAGAAACAAAATAATAAAACAAGCATCATTAAGATTTTAAAACTGCTCATCACCATCAACATAAAAGATTTGTGCCAATCCTATGCTTTCATGTTGCATCATTTGATGTCACAATATCATCAGCAACTGGTTGACACTCTGGAAACTTTCAAGCAATCACTAATAAACAAGGTGATAAAATATGAAATACTATTAGAAACTAACTAACTACTATAACATTTGCAATCGGAGGGGTAACCCAGTTAAAAATGGTAACCAAACATGTCAATGATCAGTCAGTCAGATCAGTATAAAGAATATGATGTCACTTCCTGAACTGCCACTCCCCTCACTGTGTCAGTCACTGAAGGCAGCATTCAGTGTTTGGTTGCAGCATGCTGTGTTGGCAGTGTTGCTGCTTTGTACTCCACCTAAACTTCACGTTATACTCAGCGGTGAGTAAAATTTATGAAATCCAGTGCAACTGTGCTCTATATAAAGGTTAATTTGATTATTTTACACTTCCCTATCGACCATCAGTGATGTAAATAGGTTTTGAAATGTCAATATGGTCTTCCAGAAGCACACAAGAAAGAACCCTATACAAAACCGCCACTAGACCTATTATCAGTATGTATCTAAAGTAACTCTAAATTACTGTACTGTCCTTGTATGTAACTCATCTGTACATTTAGAACTCATGGCATTGGCTTGGCAGCAACTGTCAAAGTGTGCAGTGACACAGAGATCCTTCCAACCGCTTTTCTCTGTGAATTCCTGAACTTTTTATCAAAAATATTTCATGCACGAAAACAAATTCTACATTATCTAAGCACATGTTAACACGCACCAGGCTATAGGACATCAGCTATATACAGTAGTACCTCAAAGACAGGCTAAAACAAAATGTGCTGGAGACAGTAAGTGACTATCGGATCTACAAGCTCACAATTCCATGCATTGAGCTTGTAGATGAGCTATCTTTTATTTGGCCCATGTTTGACCAGTTTATATGATGGTTTCTTGATTACTTTTGATGTAGTCTTTCCTTAAATTGTCACTACAGTATTACTGTCATCTGGGGACCCCCGAAAAAAAATCAGACCGACCGGTAGAGAACCACTGCACTAACAACTGTACATTCCTCTTTTTAATTGAAAGCAATAATGAAATTGCCAGAAATTATGCTCTCATAGTGCTCAGTTACATAATCATGTGCACAACTGCAGTGCTAATTAGTGCTAATATACAGCCACTGAGCGAAAAACCAAAGAATCCTTTGCCCGAATATGACCAGATATGATTCAAATGTGGTGATATCCTCCATATCATGGATACTCTCCGAATTCTTGAAATATACTCTTGTAATAGATTTCATGTTCGGAGAATATCAAACTCCAGCCATGGGACCAATTTTATTCTTGTTGCTGAACAAACACTATAGCAATGATTACTGTCACAATATAGAGCTACTTAAACTGTTACTGAACAAACACTGACTATACCAATGATTATCACAATATAGAGCTATTTGACACTTATTTCAACCAAAGAAAATCCTCTACACTACCTTTAATTAAGCAACATGTTTTAAGTCTTTTCAAACGTGGCTCTGCAGTCTGCAGCCAAATAGCCTACTTTTGGTTTGACATGAAAACATTGACAAAGGCAAACATTGACAAAGGCTGAAAACACTACAGTATGAAGTGCAAATGTAGCTGCAAACCAATAAATAAAAGCTTAGCATTACATTACCTGTAATCTCCATTCCATGCTACAGCTTCTGTGTGTGTCTGTCAGCTGCTGAATTTAGGCAGGCTCCGGCAGGCTCCTCTCTGTTCAAAGGACAGCGTGTACTCTTTCATGAGCCAATGGCTGCCTGCCACGTCACTGCCTAAACGTCACAGCCAATCAGATTTCGTCTTTTCAAAAAAGAGGTGCACTATGGGTGAACTGAAGAGCTGCAATGCATTGTGGGATGTGTAGTTGATCTTTTAAGTGCTTTCCATTAACACTCCTTATGTCACGTTTCTTCAGCAACTACAATGATGAATGCCTGATTTATTTCACTTTCATTCACAATATAATATAATAATACAGATTGTTTGGGCCTTAAACTGATTATTTTCTTACAACCTGTCAATTAATGTATGTTGTCTGTATTGACTGTATGATGCAGTTTTTAAAAAAAAACTTATTTCAAGCAGTTTTTTTGTGTTTGATATTAAATTATATGGTTAATATCAGGTGGGTTACACTCAGCAGTGGTTCTGGGGAGTTCCAGTTGTTCGAGGACCACCAGTGGTCCTTATAGGGGTTCCAGGTGGGCCCCAGCTAAATGATGGAGAGTTGGTTAAACCAAATGGACCCTTATAGATCTACGTAAAATGAAAAATGAAAGTTATGAAACCAATAACTGCGTCTGGCACCACAAGGGTGCCAGAGGGTAGTTGCAAATTCTGCACCCTCATAGTTTAAATTTAAAAATTTGATTGACATTTGACAATTGACATTTTTATTTGCCGGCCTCAGTCATTTAATCCTGGAGCCAAGCATGGTGTGCACGTGTGTCTGTGTGTGTGTGTATGTGATTGTAAAATCCATAATCTTTTCAAATAGCTGTTAATGTGTGTGGGTGCCGCTACTACACACATTGGAAAGATTTAGCATAGACAACCAAGTATTAAAGAAGGTCTTTCCCCCTCCGTAAGGTTGCAAGATACCATCCTGGAATTTATACCCTCACATCAGTAAGCAGGAACTGGGAATGGCAATGACGGACCTGAAAGTCTGACGTGGCATATGCATGTCAAACTGGGGGTCCTTGAAAAAGGTTGAAATCACTGCTAGAGCCGTACATATCTTATATCAGTATTATCAAGCTCAAAGTTTCCATGGGAAATCTGAGCATGAGAGAGGTCATGTAGGACATGTAACTTCTCTGCCTGGATAGCTGTGGCGGTGGGGGTCTTTCCCTGTCCCCCACTCAATAACCATTGACACAGTTGTAGTTATATTTACACTTTTATCTCAAAATGATTTTTCTATTCTACTGTTAGCTGTATCCTATCCCCCCACCCCCCTACCACACACACACACACACACACACACACACACACACACACACACACACACACACACACACACACACACACACACACACACACACACACACACACACATACATACATATGCCTACATTCAGTTTTCTTGCATTTTGCTTATCTTAGGAGGTGATAACTTTGATTCAGACAGACAGACAGACAGACAGGCTGTATGTCTGTCTGTCTATCTCACTGTCTGTCTCGCTGATAGATAGATAGATAGATAGATAGATAGATAGATATTTTCAAACCCCTCTGGGCAGGTGGGAGACTGGCATGTTATATTATGATGGTGCCATTTACCAAAACACAGACAGGCACCATGCACATTTTGCAGGTGCCTGTGAATTATTTTGTAGTCCACTTCCAACTCTGTGTGGTCGATCATACGTCGATCTAACTACAGACAAATGAGCTGCAATGTTTTGGGAAGAATGTCCTGGAACACAGATTGTCGGAGAGACACGAGACCCATTTCATCGGATTTGGCATCCTTCAAATATGAAAAATGTGTCCTGCCTGAAAAAAAAGGATTTTGTTTAAATATTAAAATGATTTATAATGCCCAAAGGTCGCTTCAAAGTCTTGGGTGACTGTTGACCTTTAGGAGTGTCCGTTTGGGAGGAGACTTATGTTTTCTCGTTCGTCTCGGCCAGCCGATCGAGGATCTGTTTTCCGTTTGTCTCTACGATTTTTGGGGAATTTACTATTGATTTTAAGGACAGAAGGCCGCAAATGTTGAATCGGCTTAGTCCGAATGTCGTGTCTATTCCTGGATCGTGGACGCTTAGAAGTGTCGGAGAGACACGAGACCCATTTCATCGGATTTGGCATCCTTCAAATATGAAAAATGTGTCCTGCCTGAAAAAAAAGGATTTTTTTAAAATATTTAAATGATTTATAATGCCAAAAAGGTCGCTTCAAAGCCTCTTGGGTGACTGTTGACCTTTAGGAGTGTCCGTTTAGGAGGAGACCTATGTTTTCTCGTTCGTCTCGGCCAGCTGATCGACGATCTGTTTTCCGTTTGTCTCTACGATTTTTTGGGAATTTACTATTGATTTTAAGGACAGAAGGCCGCAAATGTTGAATCGGCTTAGTCCGAATGTCGTGTCTATTCCTGGATCGTGGACGCTTAGAAGTGTCGGAGAGACACGAGACCCATTTCATCGGATTTGGCATCCTTCAAATATGAAAAATGTGTCCTGCCTGAAAAAAAAGGATTTTTTAAAAATATTTAAATGATTTATAATGCCAAAAAGGTCGCTTCAAAGCCTCTTGGGTGACTGTTGACCTTTAGGAGTGTCCGTTTAGGAGGAGACCTATGTTTTCTCGTTCGTCTCGGCCAGCTGATCGACGATCTGTTTTCCGTTTGTCTCTACGATTTTTTGGGAATTTACTATTGATTTTAAGGACAGAAGGCCGCAAATGTTGAATCGGCTTAGTCCGAATGTCGTGTCTATTCCTGGATCGTGGACGCTTAGAAGTGTCGGAGAGACACGAGACCCATTTCATCGGATTTGGCATCCTTCAAATATGAAAAATGTGTCCTGCCTGAAAAAAAAGGATTTTTTTAAAATATTTAAATGATTTATAATGCCAAAAAGGTCGCTTCAAAGCCTCTTGGGTGACTGTTGACCTTTAGGAGTGTCCGTTTAGGAGGAGACCTATGTTTTCTCGTTCGTCTCGGCCAGCTGATCGACGATCTGTTTTCCGTTTGTCTCTACGATTTTTTGGGAATTTACTATTGATTTTAAGGACAGAAGGCCGCAAATGTTGAATCGGCTTAGTCCGAATGTCGTGTCTATTCCTGGATCGTGGACGCTTAGAAGTGTCGGAGAGACACGAGACCCATTTCATCGGATTTGGCATCCTTCAAATATGAAAAATGTGTCCTGCCTGAAAAAAAAGGATTTTTTAAAAATATTTAAATGATTTATAATGCCAAAAAGGTCGCTTCAAAGCCTCTTGGGTGACTGTTGACCTTTAGGAGTGTCCGTTTAGGAGGAGACCTATGTTTTCTCGTTCGTCTCGGCCAGCTGATCGACGATCTGTTTTCCGTTTGTCTCTACGATTTTTTGGGAATTTACTATTGATTTTAAGGACAGAAGGCCGCAAATGTTGAATCGGCTTAGTCCGAATGTCGTGTCTATTCCTGGATCGTGGACACTTAGAAGTGTCGGAGAGACACGAGACCCATTTCATCGGATTTGGCATCCTTCAAATATGAAAAATGTGTCCTGCCTGAAAAAAAAGGATTTTTTAAAAATATTTAAATGATTTATAATGCCCTAGAGGTCGCTTCAAAGTCTTGGGTGACTGTTGACCTTTAGGAGTGTCCGTTTGGGAGGAGACCTATATGTTTTCTCGTTCGTCTCGGCCAGCCGAATTGTATGCGCATAGCCTACTGTACAGATTAGGCAAGCAGGGCTCAGAGCATTATTGGTTCCCAGTCCCTGATGGCTCATTGAAGTCAGTCAGAAGGAGATATTTTAAAATATGTCCTCTGCATGCTCATGGATGACTAAGACCCCTACACATTCTGTATCCGGCCGGTTGACAGGTCACTAAAGTCATGCCTGTGTGCCGTAAACCCCTTCAAACTGTTGAAGAGCTTATACAGTTGGTGAAGAAGCCTGCATGTATGGGGGGCTGAGGTGGACTCGGGAAACCTTGATGTTTAAATCCTCAGGCCTCTGAGCGTTATGGGCTCCCATGAGTCCCCGATTATATATTGCTCATTCAAGTCAGGCACAATACATAATGTAATTATCAAACAAATAGGTTATATGTTGTCCCTTTCGCACTGTACAATGTTTCTGTCTGTGTGTGTGTGTGTGTGTGTGTGTGTGTGTGTGTGTGTGTGTGTGTGTGTGTGTGTGTGTGTGTGTGTGTGTGTGTGTGTGTGTGTGTGTGTGTGTGTGTGTGTGTGTGTGTGACTTCAGTTAATAATATCTCCATATGTATAACCATTCAGTCAATTACTGTTTAAACAAAGCTGGTGAGAAATGATGACCAAAAGCTGACTAGAGTTGCTATATAGACAAATTTCAGAAAGGTCAGCTGGTGCAGCATTTAAGGGTTTCTATTAAAAATAATAAAGAATGGCAAGTGAAAGGGTATTAGGAGGACTGTACTGGTCAAATGACGTGAACTGCACAGTTCCCTCGCCGTTTGTGGAGGGCAAAGCGGGAGGTCTTCCAGGACATTCTTCCCAAAACATTGCAGCTCATTTGTCTGTAGTTAGTATGATCGACCACACAGAGTTGGAAGTGGACTACAAAATAATTCACAGGCACCTACAAAATGTGCATGGTGCCTGTTTGTGTTTTGGTAAATGGCACCATCATAATATAACATGCCAGTCTCCCACCTGCCCAGAGGGGTTTGAAAATATCGTGGCAGCCAGCGAGACAGACAGACAGACAGACAGACATACAGCCAGTCTCGCTGTCTGTCTGTCTGTCTGTCTGTCTGTCTGAATCAAAGTTATCACCTCCTAAGATAAGCAAAATGCAAGAAAACTGAATGTAGGCATATGGATGTGTGGGTGTGTGTGTGTGTGTGTGTGGGTGTGTGTGTGTGTGTAGGGGGGTGGGGGGATAGGATACAAGCTAACAGTAGAATAGAAAAATCATTTTGAGATAAAAGTGTAAATATAACTACAACTGTGTGGGGGACAGGGAAATCTGCCGATCTACAAGCTCACAAAGCGTCGCAATGAAATAGGTTGAGAGTTTGTAAATCAACTGTTTCCGGTGGGCGTTACTTTACCAGGGGCCGCGCGCGGCGTCGTGCAAGTGCACTGCACACACAGACACAAACAGTAAACACAGACGCACGTGGAGCCTTGGGAGTTTTACCGTTTATTTTACAAACTTTAGGCCTACATTAAATTATTATTAGCACTCTCTCTCGTCTCTCTCCGACGAACACTCCTTTCGTCCATTTTACCCTACATGGCACGTGCAGTAGCCAGTGTGCATGCTGTACTTTCAAAGTAGCATTTTCTACAGCAAGACAGGAATCTGTTAATGTGTTGGTAACACTACCTTCAGCAAGATATGTTTAACGGTACACAAACGTTTTTGTCCGTGCACCCCCTGTTACCTCCTGACCTAGCTGAGCTGACGAACCTCCAACGCTCAGTCTCTCATTTGGATGAAAAGTATACATTTTTTACTATGATTATGGAAAATAATCACAGAATGTCACTGCACTGAAAGACATGCCAGCTGCTGTATACTCCTGCAGCTGCTCTATACATCTCCTTACAACAGTGTTGCAGATTTGGCTGTTTGTGTTAAATATCACCATAAATCCACCATTACCCTTTTCATGTCACGCACCCCATAGAGCAGTGGTTCCCAAATGTTTTCATGTCAAGGACCCCCAAATTGACATTTATTAGCCCGCGCCCCGCGGACTCCCATTTGAAAAGATATGTCAGGAACTCCCATAAGAGAAGATATGTACGGCTCTAACAGACCCCCCATTTAATGGCATTTCCATCTCTGGGACCCCAATTTATATTGTAAAATCAATGTTAATTGAGAGTGTACACATGGTTCCATTTGTACACTCAGAGTTATAGACCAATAAGGGTCCATTTGGTTCCAAACTATCATTTAGCTGGGGACCCCCTGGAACTCCCTCAAGGACCCCTGGGGGTCCCCAGACCCCACTTTGGGAACCACAAGGGGTGCACGCACCATAGTTTAACCCCTGGTTTAACCTATGTAATTGTTGGGCAGAATGGCCCCCCAACAACCTTTACACAATAGAGTGCCACCCCCCTTTTGTTTTTGAAAAATCGTGGAAATGTGTTATTTGGAACACGTGACAAAAATAAGATGTAGCTGCTGGTATCCTTATAGTATTGTTACTGTTACCACCCAACTCTATTTTGGAGGTTTTAGATGATGGCATAAATCAATGCTATTAACACACAATGAAATCGTAAAAGGTGCTTTGAACTAAACCTCTTAACTCAATTGGACACTCAAACTGTCTGTTAAAACAGCTAACTCTACCACCTCTCATGCAAGTAAGTGACAATATATAAATTCCAACTTTGAGGCAGTATTGCTTTGTTTAAAAAAGAAATGTTTTCTTCATTTTCTGAAAAAAATAACAGTGGTTTCTTCCTGACAGCAGAGATGTATGTCCTTGTGATGTATATTGGGTTTGTATTTGATAACATTTGGCATATCAAAGAACTCAGGATATCAGCTCTGTATTCTACAGAAAATCCAGTGACTTATCCAATGAGATATTTTGGGATTCTGGGCATTTTCGCCCAGTAGAAATCACCAGATTCTGTCAATGTTCATGAACTACCAAGTACCAATATCAGTAAAATATCTCACTCAAAACAGGCCCAATGGCCATATGGTGCATATGAACAAACTCAGGATATGCATAAGAAATGTCCGTATTCTAGAAGAATCCTAAACCCGGAAATTAGGGATTCTTGCTATTTTCGCCCTCAGGTCATTTTCGGAACACATACATGTCAAAAATAAAATTACGCTCATATCCTAGTACAATATATTGTCTTCAGGGTGTATATTGAGTTCATATTTTACATAATATGCCGCATATCAACAAACTCAGGATATGCATAAGAAATGTCCGTATTCTAGAAGAATCCTAAAACCGGAAATTAGGGATTCTTCCTATTTTCGCCCTCAGGTCATTTTCGGAACACATACATGACCAAAATAAAATTACGCTCATATCCTAGTACAATATATTGTCTTCAGGGTGTATATTGAGTTCATATTTTACATAATATGCCGCATATCAACAAACTCAGGATATGCATAAGAAATGTCCGTATTCTAGAAGAATCCTAAAACCGGAAATTAGGGATCCTTGCTATTTTCGCCCTCAGGTCATTTTCGGAACACATACATGACAAAAATAAAATTACGCTCATATCCTAGTACAATATATTGTCTTCAGGGTGTATATTGAGTTCATATTTTACATAATATGCCGCATATCAACAAACTCAGGATATGCATAAGAAATGTCCGTATTCTAGAAGAATCCTAAAACCGGAAATTAGGGATTCTTGCTATTTTCGCCCTCAGGTCATTTTCGGAACACATACATGACAAAAATAAAATTACGCTCATATCCTAGTACAATATATTGTCTTCAGGGTGTATATTGAGTTCATATTTTACATAATATGCCGCATATCAACAAACTCAGGATATGCATAAGAAATGTCCGTATTCTAGAAGAATCCTAAAACCGGAAATTAGGGATTCTTCCTATTTTCGCCCTCAGGTCATTTTCGGAACACATACATGACCAAAATAAAATTACGCTCATATCCTAGTACAATATATTGTCTTCAGGGTGTATATTGAGTTCATATTTTACATAATATGCCGCATATCAACAAACTCAGGATATGCATAAGAAATGTCCGTATTCTAGAAGAATCCTAAAACCGGAAATTAGGGATTCTTGCTATTTTCGCCCTCAGGTCATTTTCGGAACACATACATGACAAAAATAAAATTACGCTCATATCCTAGTACAATATATTGTCTTCAGGGTGTATATTGAGTTCATATTTTACATAATATGCCGCATATCAACAAACTCAGGATATGCATAAGAAATGTCCGTATTCTAGAAGAATCCTAAAACCGGAAATTAGGGATTCTTGCTATTTTCGCCCTCAGGTCATTTTCGGAACACATACATGACAAAAATAAAATTACGCTCATATCCTAGTACAATATATTGTCTTCAGGGTGTATATTGAGTTCATATTTTACATAATATGCCGCATATCAACAAACTCAGGATATGCATAAGAAATGTCCGTATTCTAGAAGAATCCTAAAACCGGAAATTAGGGATTCTTGCTATTTTCGCCCTCAGGTCATTTTCGGAACACATACATGACCAAAATAAAATTACGCTCATATCCTAGTACAATATATTGTCTTCAGGGTGTATATTGAGTTCATATTTTACATAATATGCCGCATATCAACAAACTCAGGATATGCATAAGAAATGTCCGTATTCTAGAAGAATCCTAAAACCGGAAATTAGGGATCCTTGCTATTTTCGCCCTCAGGTCATTTTCGGAACACATACATGACAAAAATAAAATTACGCTCATATCCTAGTACAATATATTGTCTTCAGGGTGTATATTGAGTTCATATTTTACATAATATGCCGCATATCAACAAACTCAGGATATGCATAAGAAATGTCCGTATTCTAGAAGAATCCTAAAACCGGAAATTAGGGATTCTTGCTATTTTCGCCCTCAGGTCATTTTCGGAACACATACATGACAAAAATAAAATTACGCTCATATCCTAGTACAATATATTGTCTTCAGGGTGTATATTGAGTTCATATTTTACATAATATGCCGCATATCAACAAACTCAGGATATGCATAAGAAATGTCCGTATTCTAGAAGAATCCTAAAACCGGAAATTAGGGATTCTTCCTATTTTCGCCCTCAGGTCATTTTCGGAACACATACATGACCAAAATAAAATTACGCTCATATCCTAGTACAATATATTGTCTTCAGGGTGTATATTGAGTTCATATTTTACATAATATGCCGCATATCAACAAACTCAGGATATGCATAAGAAATGTCCGTATTCTAGAAGAATCCTAAAACCGGAAATTAGGGATTCTTGCTATTTTCGCCCTCAGGTCATTTTCGGAACACATACATGACAAAAATAAAATTACGCTCATATCCTAGTACAATATATTGTCTTCAGGGTGTATATTGAGTTCATATTTTACATAATATGCCGCATATCAACAAACTCAGGATATGCATAAGAAATGTCCGTATTCTAGAAGAATCCTAAAACCGGAAATTAGGGATTCTTGCTATTTTCGCCCTCAGGTCATTTTCGGAACACATACATGACAAAAATAAAATTACGCTCATATCCTAGTACAATATATTGTCTTCAGGGTGTATATTGAGTTCATATTTTACATAATATGCCGCATATCAACAAACTCAGGATATGCATAAGAAATGTCCGTATTCTAGAAGAATCCTAAAACCGGAAATTAGGGATTCTTGCTATTTTCGCCCTCAGGTCATTTTCGGAACACATACATGACCAAAATAAAATTACGCTCATATCCTAGTACAATATATTGTCTTCAGGGTGTATATTGAGTTCATATTTTACATAATATGCCGCATATCAACAAACTCAGGATATGCATAAGAAATGTCCGTATTCTAGAAGAATCCTAAAACCGGAAATTAGGGATCCTTGCTATTTTCGCCCTCAGGTCATTTTCGGAACACATACATGACAAAAATAAAATTACGCTCATATCCTAGTACAATATATTGTCTTCAGGGTGTATATTGAGTTCATATTTTACATAATATGCCGCATATCAACAAACTCAGGATATGCATAAGAAATGTCCGTATTCTAGAAGAATCCTAAAACCGGAAATTAGGGATTCTTCCTATTTTCGCCCTCAGGTCATTTTCGGAACACATACATGACCAAAATAAAATTACGCTCATATCCTAGTACAATATATTGTCTTCAGGGTGTATATTGAGTTCATATTTTACATAATATGCCGCATATCAACAAACTCAGGATATGCATAAGAAATGTCCGTATTCTAGAAGAATCCTAAAACCGGAAATTAGGGATTCTTGCTATTTTCGCCCTCAGGTCATTTTCGGAACACATACATGACAAAAATAAAATTATGCTCATATCCTAGTACAATATATTGTCTTCAGGGTGTATATTGAGTTCATATTTTACATAATATGCCGCATATCAACAAACTCAGGATATGCATAAGAAATGTCCGTATTCTAGAAGAATCCTAAAACCGGAAATTAGGGATTCTTCCTATTTTCGCCCTCAGGTCATTTTCGGAACACATACATGACCAAAATAAAATTACGCTCATATCCTAGTACAATATATTGTCTTCAGGGTGTATATTGAGTTCATATTTTACATAATATGCCGCATATCAACAAACTCAGGATATGCATAAGAAATGTCCGTATTCTAGAAGAATCCTAAAACCGGAAATTAGGGATTCTTGCTATTTTCGCCCTCAGGTCATTTTCGGAACACATACATGACAAAAATAAAATTACGCTCATATCCTAGTACAATATATTGTCTTCAGGGTGTATATTGAGTTCATATTTTACATAATATGCCGCATATCAACAAACTCAGGATATGCATAAGAAATGTCCGTATTCTAGAAGAATCCTAAAACCGGAAATTAGGGATTCTTGCTATTTTCGCCCTCAGGTCATTTTCGGAACACATACATGACAAAAATAAAATTACGCTCATATCCTAGTACAATATATTGTCTTCAGGGTGTATATTGAGTTCATATTTTACATAATATGCCGCATATCAACAAACTCAGGATATGCATAAGAAATGTCCGTATTCTAGAAGAATCCTAAAACCGGAAATTAGGGATTCTTGCTATTTTCGCCCTCAGGTCATTTTCGGAACACATACATGACCAAAATAAAATTACGCTCATATCCTAGTACAATATATTGTCTTCAGGGTGTATATTGAGTTCATATTTTACATAATATGCCGCATATCAACAAACTCAGGATATGCATAAGAAATGTCCGTATTCTAGAAGAATCCTAAAACCGGAAATTAGGGATCCTTGCTATTTTCGCCCTCAGGTCATTTTCGGAACACATACATGACAAAAATAAAATTACGCTCATATCCTAGTACAATATATTGTCTTCAGGGTGTATATTGAGTTCATATTTTACATAATATGCCGCATATCAACAAACTCAGGATATGCATAAGAAATGTCCGTATTCTAGAAGAATCCTAAAACCGGAAATTAGGGATTCTTGCTATTTTCGCCCTCAGGTCATTTTCGGAACACATACATGACAAAAATAAAATTACGCTCATATCCTAGTACAATATATTGTCTTCAGGGTGTATATTGAGTTCATATTTTACATAAAATGCCGCATATCAACAAAACTCAGGATATGCATCAGAAATGTCCGTATTCTAGAAGAATCCTAAAACCGGAATTTAGGGATTCTTGCTCTTTTCGCCCAGTGTTCTGTTAAACGCAGCGGTTCCCGGGTGCATGCACCCCCTGTTAACTTCTGTTACCTTCTGTTACCTTCTGTTAAACGCAGCGGCCCCCTGTTACCTTCCGACCTACCCCCCTGTTACCTTCCGACCTAGCTGACGCACCCCCCACATGGAAATAAAAATTGCATAAGCTATATAGAGACATATATTTCCTATACATATATGCACATATATGAACCTGAATTTGGCAGCATAGGCTATATTCTTGCCTTAATATTGGCATAATATGTTAGAGTACATACTAGCCAACACAAACTCGGGACTCCTGAATGGCTGCCCTCCACACCCTCCTGTGTAGCATCAGGGTCTCGAGCTCTGCAGTATTAGCTCCACTCCACTATCTATGTATTATGGTGGTGCACCTCTTTCCCCTCCTCCTAGCTGTGCCTTGGATTGGCTCCCACTGTGTCAGTTTGCTTGGCACCAGTTGCAGGTGGCTAGCACAGTGCCCAGCCAGCCTCATCCTTCTCTCTCCGACCTCTCCTTATCTGTGACCCCGCCGTGGGAGGCCCCTGCAGAGGTCCACGTTTCTGAAGTGGTCCGTCCTTTTGACACCAAGTTCCATTCGTAGCATTCTTATGTGTAGAGCCATCAAGTGCCTTTCCCTGCTGTACTGTGGTTCCACCAGGGTTGAACCATTAATTGGTTCAGATCCCTAAAAGTTGGTTCGGAACTGGAACCAAAAAAAACATTTCTTCTTGCCCTGGAGTGGGAACCACAGTGAGCGTGTCACTATTCAAGTTGTAAGATGCAGATGTGATATAAATCATCATAAAAAATAAAAAACGGAACCAGTTCTAGAACCAAAGTTCTTTTTGGTGGAAAAGGGGCCTGGCAGTGTCCATGTCTCGGCCCTGTACAGCAGTACTACTGACTGTAGCCACTAACAGCCGCCACTTGATTTCATCTCCCATGTCAGATTTCCACACTCCTATCCCATGCAAGATAAAGGCTAAAGGCTATTTAAGAAGCAAGCAAACCATTCATTTACGGTCCTAGGAAAGCATACTTTTACTCCATAACTTTTAAAATGTGTATGTATTATTATAGAACCTTTAACCTCTATTGAGCTCTGTTTACACACCTGCTTGTATTCTGTTGGGAGGTAGTGGTCACAGTTTCTCGGTGCTTTTTGTTTTCCATGAGCAACTACTCCCTCTGTGGGCATTCTGAGAATGTCTTTCATGTCATATTTTCATGACATACACTCACTGTGCTCAGGTAGTAACCAATACCATCCTAGTTAATGTATGGACAATAGTCTGTAATGTATAGGCCACACATACCATATATTTCACTCCTCATTTTCACTCCGCATTATGCTCACTGCACTGTTCATCTAAATTGGACCCTTGTGGGTCAATTTTCACAGAGTTAAATTAACTCCCGGCCCGTGATGTTGCTGTGAAGACGTCCTTAAGATATGTTTAAATTCATCTCCAGAGCAGGATTTGATTATATTGTGATCAAATTGTTTACAGTAATATTAATATAGTATTTGTATTTTTGTAGTTTCAGTATATGAATAATAGATAATGACATATTAAGACAAATGTTCTTCTCTTCCTACTCTCGATGGTCATGTGGTCCTCTCTCTTTCTCTCTGTCTGTCTCTCTCTCTCTCTCTCTCTCTCTGTCTCTCTCTCCCTCTCCCTAGGAGTATATAGGAGCGTGTGTGGTTTTAGTAGCAGCGGTCGCCTCCATCACCAACGCCCTGACCAATCACCTGTCCACTGGTCTGGTGGGACTGGGCCTGACTTATGCACTCATGGTGAGACCGATTTGTCGCTATATCTCAGGCATCATACCTTTTAATTCCATTTTATAAAGTGAGGATGCATTGCCGTTGTCCCTCTCCTGCATGCCCTGGGGTCCCATTATGACATCCATACCCAGCCTGCCTTTCAAAGCCCACCAAGTTAACGCGCCCTCCGTGTATTATAGGTCTCCAACTACATGAACTGGATGGTGCGGAATCTGGCAGACATGGAAGTGCAGCTCGGCTCCGTTAGCAGGATCAACGGCCTGCTTAAGACCGAACCAGAGAACTATGAAGGGTTGCTCAGTGAGTACTGCCATCGTGTACGGTTTCACCTGATATTAAACCATCTCTCACGGAGGTGGCAGCTGCACGATTAAATTGTCCCCCGAGCAACCATCTGAGGTCAACGTAGCAATGTCCTGCTCTCTAATGGTTAAGTTCAATCTGTGTGAGAGTTTATCTAAATATATCATTTGACAGCTGAACTGGGAAGTCCTTCTGCTGACCATGCAGCAGAGCCATTTAGTTAATTAGTTTTTTAGCTGATGTGAGCTGATTTTCTGTAGCAATTTATTTTTATGTCCCCCGTCTTTGCAATGGTTGAAACGTTCTAAATGTGTTACCGTTAATCATGTCACGAAATAATCGAGAGCTCTTGTCAGCTCTTATCGACCAATCTAACCTGGAACGAGCTGTAATTCTGCAGAGAGAGACCACAACACCTGCGTATATACAAAGAAGACACAGCATCCTGTCTCTGTGGATGATACAGTTAACCAAACTTTGAGACACAACATTTTGGAATTAATATCTTTGTTATGGTTGTCCCGATCGGATTGGGTGATCAGAGATCGGGGCCGATCACGTCATTTTCAAATGATCGGAATCGGATCGGGAGCCAAAAAACGTGATCCCTAGTATCAATATTATATCCATATCATGATATTAGACTGGATATTGTCTGTGATTTGGGATATTGTACTATTGTGATATGGCATAAACGTGTTCTATAAAATATAAATATCGGATCAGGGAAAATCGGTATCGGCAGATGCTCAAAATCAGATGATCGGAATCGGATTGGGAGCAAAAAAAACGTGATCGGGACATCCCCAATCGTTGTTATTATTTAATTAATATAATTAATTAAGAATTAATATATTGATATTAATATTAATATGAATTAATATATTATTAATTCATATATTATGAATTAATATATCGTCTCTGTCGGGTCGGGTGGAAACATCATATGTTCAGGACGTTTCTGCCCGACAGAGACAATATACTCATTAGGCTGCTCATGAGAGTACAATTCAGAAATGGTAAATGATCCATATAAACAGACTGCTGCCAACTCGCTCATAGTATGAGCTCAAAAGAACCCTTATGCTTAATTTATACTCACACAACAAAGTCTAAATCAGGCATTACATATAGCCTCATTGTGTTGCAGCCCCAGAAACATGACCTCATCAGATTTCAGCTGTTGCCTTTTCTTTCCTGTCTGTCTGTCTGTCTGTCTGTCTGTCTGTCTGTCTGTCTGTCTGTCTGTCTGTCTGTCTGTCTGTCTGTCTGTCTGTCTGTCTGTCTGTCTGTCTGTCTGTCTGTCTGTCTGTCTGTCTGTCTGTCTGTCTGTCTGTCTGTCTGTCTGTCTGTCTGTCTGCCTCTCTGCCTGCCTGCCTGCCCAGCTGCGTCTCAGGTCCCTGATGGCTGGCCCCAGCAGGGAGAGATCCAGATCCAGAACCTGAGTGTCCGTTACGACACCACGCTGAAACCTGTCCTCAAGAATGTCAATGCACACATCAGCCCGGGCCAGAAGGTACAGTACAACAATACACAGTGTTGTTTTTGGCAGCAAATTTTGATTTTAGTTTTAGTCGTAGTCTCTCGACTAAATATCATAAGATTTTAGTCGACTAAATCTAAAGTTGATTTAGTTCGATGATATACGCGTATCTCGATGCCGTCGTAACTGTTTTTTTCACTTGCTGAAAATAGACGATCTACAACAAGCCCACGTCTATTTTCAGCATGCAACCAAGTGTAAAATGACTTATACTGGATCTCTTGTCCACTAGTCCCTTCCTAACATTTTAGTCTAGTTTTTATTTGTTGACGAAATTGTCAGTAGCCTATTCTTAGTTTTAGTCATCATAACTTTAATTTTCATTTAGTTTCCATTTAGTTTTTGTCAGTGGAAAAAGGTAGTCGACGAACATTTTTCGTCTTAGTTTTAGTCGACGAAATCAACACTGATACACAATGCCCATTGCTGCTAGCCTGTCGGCCAGAAACCTTCCATCTCTGTGTTTGACCTATTTGTGTTTTTTTTTCTTTCTTTTCTTTTTCTTTGTAAATGAATGCCCTGCTTGATCATATACTACAGCGTCACACGAAAGTATCAAAAGTAGCAGAGCTACACGCTCGAAATCGCTGCGCAAAGCGATGCATTTTGAGCTTATGGATCTGCTACTTTTGCAATTTTTTTATTTGAACGCTGAAAAAGTAACAGTTGGACATGAGGTTTCCATCCGACATAATGTATGTTCATGTGACATGGAGTGGTGCTGTAGGAACGTGTGCAGCTGCAGGAGGGTTTGTTTTTAATTAAATTATCCTTCTAAAGATTCACTTCCAATTAATGATAAATGAGGTAAATTTGGGGTACTAGACTTTGATTACATCTTGTCAAATATTTTTCCTAAAACACCATGCTCACCCATGTTCATTGATTTGAACTGACCCAAAGTCAGAGCTTTGTGGAGGGATCTAACATTACAAAAGGGTTAGGGTTGTCTCTTGTGAAGCCCAGACCTCCGAGTTGTTTCCTGCAGAAATATTGGACTATATTAGATCAATGAAAAATGGTAAAAGACAAGTCCTGGTCTGGATGTTTTCTGTAAAGAGTTTACAGGACATTTGCATGCCGGATATATCTGTTCCTACTCAGGATGCTCTCTCACTCAATTGAATGATGCCTTAAACTGTTCCTTCTTCCTGCAGAATAATCTCCATGTTTAAAGTTGATTTCAAAATACATGTATTGAAAATTAAAATCAAAATAAAAGTTGAGTTACAAAGTTGATTATTCTATAGAGGTTATGCACATGCATATAGTGAGTGGCAAAGTGAGTTTCAAAGTGAGTTTAACGTCATTTAACGTTGTTTAATGCAATCATATAGGACTTTCAACAAACTCCCACTGTACCTTCGACAGGCAGCCTCTGTAGACATTTTTAAAGCACAGCTCAAGACCCACTTCTACACTCTTGCTTTTAATTGATCTTTTAATTTTTTGTTATTCATGTCCTCACTGTAGCATGTGTTGCATTATTCTATATTATTCTATTTTGATATATCTTGGCTGAGACTGTGTGTTTGTACCCAGGTGGGAATCTGTGGCAGAACAGGCAGTGGCAAATCATCTTTCTCCCTGGCATTTTTCCGCATGGTGGACATGTTTGAAGGTAAATAGTCACGCAGATTATTTTTAAGCTGTTTATAAAGCTGCAGTCCATAACAGTTATGTCTTACTCAGGATTCAAAGCTGTGAACCGTTGGATACTCTCTCAATTTACAATTTAGGCATTTAGCAGACACTCTTAATCCAGAGCGATTTACATTAGGCAAGAACAAAAGCATGGGAATACATCACATATATAAAATGCATTTATCATGAAACATGCGTAAGCTAAGAACGTAACTAGAACATATCTATATAATGACACTATACATATAACCTATACATATATACTATACTATGCTATACATATGTACTATGATGTGCTATGACAACATACAGTGCAATTATTGTGCTGTCTACATGACATATAAGCTATAAGTCTGTTTCAAATGCTATCTAAGTCTAAAAAGTGCTATCTAAGGGGGTAGGATAAGTGCTATGGGCCATGATGGAGTCTGAAAAGGTGGGTCTTCAGACTACGGCGGAAGATTGGGAGTGATGCTGCAGTTCTGATTGCATACAGATTGACTTACTTACTTACTTCTGATTCCATACAGATTGACTTACTTACTTACTTCTGATTGCATACAGATTGACTTACTTACTTACTTACTTACTTACTTACTTACTTACTTACTTACTTACTTACTTACTTACTTACTTACTTACTTACTTACTTACTTACTTACTTACTTACTGGGTTGAAATTGTATTAATTCATATAAGTTCTGAATTGCAGCTTTAATAACAATCGCTAGTTTAAAGTTCCTGAATTCAACAACAGGACATGAAAGGCTATAGTATTTTATATATAGCACAAAAGTCATTTTATTCCGTTCTATATGATGAACTGTTGGAACGTTTCTTGTGACTACAGGGAGGATCGTTATAGATGACATAGACATCGCCAAGCTGCCTCTGCAGACCCTCCGCTCTCGGTTCTCCATCATCCTCCAGGACCCCATCCTGTTCAGCGGAAGCATCCGGTAAGATGAACACCCTGACACTGTTCTCCAGTGGTGGGAAAAGTACTCAATTGCTTTACTTAAGTAAAAGTACCAATACTGCAATTTAGAAGTACTTCGTTACAAGTAAAAGTACGGAATTGAAAATGTACTTGAGTGAAGGACAAAATTATCGGCATCAAAATGTACTTACATTTTAAAAGTAAAAGTACTCATAAGTTCAAAATGTGTACACAATCTATTGAAAATAGCCGAAATGTGTAGGGTTGAAGTGGTTAATGTATGTTTTCTAATCAAAATTAAAATCGCCAAAGTACATAGTAACTAAAGTTTTCAAATAATTGTAGTGTAAGTACAGTACTTAAGTAAAAGTAGTGGGGTGTTGGTGACAGGCTGAGTGACAGATAGTGATACTAGTGGGGTGTTGGTGACAGGCCTACTTCATTTGAAGTTGTTTTGCAGTTTTCCAGTAACTTGGTCAATTGATGAACTGTGTGTGTGTGTGTGTGTGTGTGTGTGTGTGTGTGTGTGTGTGTGTGTGTGTGTGTGTGTGTGTGTGTGTGTGTGTGTGTGTGTGTGTGTGTGTGTGTGTGTGTGTGTGTGTGTGTGTGTGTGTGTGTGTGCGCTCTCGTGCGTGTGCACGCGCAGCTTCAACCTGGATCCAGAGATGAAGGCTACAGATGAGATGCTGTGGGAAGCGCTGGAGATTGCACAGCTGAAACTTGTGGTCAAATCTTTGCCAGGAGGCCTGGGTGAGTGTTACAACAACTATCTGTTATAACTAGTTAACACTTATTGTGCCCAGGACGTCCCCACACATCTTTTTAATTACACCCATAGGAGGCCCAAGACGCCTGGAGACGTCCTTTTAATTGGTATAAAATGTGTGCGTGCGTGCGTGTGTTGGTGTGTTCAGGGCTGTTTGTTTCCATCCTTCATATTCAATTCATCTGAATATTTAATTACATACAAATATACAGCACAGTGCTATTACAAAAAAAACATAATTTTATTGACATGGGAGCGAAATTTATTTAACCCCTTTTCTGAGCCAAATCTGGGTTGAACTGTATTGGTGGAGCTCCATCTGGTGTTGAGGTTATGTGTTACAATGCAATCTACAACGTGTGCATTTAGCGTATGCTTTTATCCAGTGTGAGATCAGAGTAAACAGTAAGAATAAACCCTAGTCAGCAAACAGCAAGGTAAATAGTCACGTAGAGCGCAGAGAGAACAATGTACCGCCTCAGAGAAACTAGAATGAACAATGAACCTAGTATTCTCAAAAAATATTTTAAACATTTGTGGTCAAGAAAAAAATCTAAATCTAAATAACAGAAATGTGAACAAGTAGCCAACCTATATCTGCATAGAAGAAACTGGCATCTACTGTATCAAGAAGCGAGAAACTAACAACTATTGAAAAATAAAGTAGGGATACATGAAGGAGAGAGTAGTGAGGTTGAGTCTGACGAGCACTTCATCCTGGTGTCCACTATAGAGCCATGATCGATCATCATCATTAACTTTGCCCTCTCATTTAGCTAATGTGCTGTAGCGTACTGTATGTGTGGCAGGAGGCTGGTTGTCACTTAATGATTTGTACAGTGGACTCTCAATAAATGCTTACAGTGTATTACAATGACAAACACATTGAATGCATCCCACTTCTGATGGAAGGGGCGTTTTGAATTGCCCACACAGCTGTCTAATTAATCAAATTGTTTTTTTTAATGTTTTTTTTGTGGCTTTTGCCTTTATTTTATATTTTTTATAGAGGGACAGACAGTAGGCTCACAGGAAATGGGGAGAGGTGGGGGGGTGACATGCAGTAAAGGGCAAGTCTATCGGGATCGGGAGTCAAACCCGCGGCACACTGCCAGACTTGGACTACCGGCCAAGGTGCCTGGACCGCTGAGCCATGGCCCAGGCCAATCAAATTGTTTTTAATCAATAACCACTTAAAGCCAGTATACTTCGTTGAGTCCCTGACAGGTTGGTACTTAGTTTGTCCGCTCCTTTTTCCCCTGCCTTTTTCTTTTGTTTTTTTTCCCTCTACAGTCTACAGTCTACACCATACAGTATCTCTTTGCTGAAAATTGTCTACAACTTAAAGGACAACTTTAGTTTTTTTCAACCAAGGTTCATGTTTTAGGTTGTTATTAGAGAAAGTAAAAGATGAGTGTTTTTTTTTCATTCGCTGCTTTCTTTCGTTTTAGGGATTTTAGCTGTTTTTAAAAGGGGGCGGGGGCATTCGAGCATGGGGCTAAATATGTATTTTTTTACACAATATTATGGCGATTTATTTTTTTATTATTTACTATAGTCCTACTAGACCCCAGGAAATTACATCTGTCCACAGAAGATCACAGGATCTACTGAATGTGAAGTTAGCCTATACTGGGGGGAAGCCACACTGTGTGTCATAGGCTCAATATGTCAGTTTGACACATTCAGTAGATCTCATGATCTTTTGTGGCCAGATGTAATTTCTTGGGGTCTAGTAGGACTATATTAAATAATAAAAAAATAAATCGCTAGAAAATCTTGTAAAATAATACATATTTAGCCCCTTGCTCGAATTCCCCCGCCCCCTGTCAAAAACAGCTAAAATCCCTAAAACGAAAGAAAGCAGCAAATGAAAAAAAATGAACACTCATCTCTTACTTTTTCTAATAACAACCTAAAACATGAACCTTGGTTGAAAAAGTTGTCCTTTAAGCTCACAATGTATTGCAACATAATGCGTTGTGAGCTTGTAGAAGATTGGCTGTTTTGCAACGGCTAAATGCACATATTAAAACAAAAATTAAATACAGTCGGCCTGGATATCTTACGGTATCAATTCTGTGGCTGTTTGTTGCACGGTACCGTGACCCTCCTTACCGGTGAACTCACCGTATGACTGGGTTATACAAATGATTTGATTTGATTGCCTTCGTACTGCCATGCGCTGTGGAAAAAGAGGTTCATTCACCATTAACTAAAATTTAAAATGGCTGAATTGTGAGGGATTTTTCCTCACAATTTAGATTTTATGTATCAGTTTTATTTCTCACAGATGCCTATCACATGCCTATCACAAATGTGAGAAAACTCTAAATTCTGCTATACAAATCCCAATTGCCAGAATAAGTCTCATAATTCTGAGATATATTAGGTCACAATTATATGTGGACTGCATAAGTTCACAATTGCGAGAGAGAGAAAAAAAGTGTTTGTATTCAGTGGTGGACACAGCTCGATCATTTATTTGTGCTGGTTCTTTGTGTTCCATTAGATGCCATGGTGACCGAGGGAGGAGAGAACTTCAGTCAGGGTCAGAGACAGCTGTTCTGTCTGGCCAGGGCCTTCGTGAGGAAGAGCAGCATCCTCATCATGGATGAAGCCACTGCATCTATAGATATGGCCACAGTGAGTGTGTCTATATAGTAAATGTTGTGTTCATTTAACTGAGAATGAACCGATACACTTTAACTGAGAGTGAGTGAACAAATACATTTGTGCACAAGATTATGTTATTTTTGTGATATATTATGTTATTAAGATGATGATAAATGATCTTTAAACAACCAGCAACTTAAACATACACATTTTACTTTAGATTAATATGCAACAAAGAGCGGGGGTGGGTGGGCGGGCGCTCAGATCGGTGTACTAATAGGATCCACCGGCTGTTTAGGCCGGCACCCACCTCTCTAGACCAGACATTGCATTGGCTGGGGCAGGCTACTGCTCTAGTGACTCCTGCATTGGCTGTGGCAGGCTACTGCTCTAGTGACTCCTGCATTGGCTGGGGCAGGCTACTGCTCTCGTGACTCCTGCATTGGCTGGGGCAGGCTACTGCTCTAGTGACTCCTGCATTGGCTGTGGCAGGCTACTGCTCTAGTGACTCCTGCATTGGCTGTGGCAGGCTACTGCTCTCGTGACTCCTGCATTGGCTGTGGCAGGCTACTGCTCTAGTGACTCCTGCATTGGCTGTGGCAGGCTACTGCTCTAGTGACTCCTGCATTGGCTGGGGCAGGCTACTGCTCTAGTGACTCCTGCATTGGCTGTGGCAGGCTACTGCTCTAGTGACTCCTGCATTGGCTGGGGCAGGCTACTGCTCTAGTGACTCCTGCATTGGCTGTGGCAGGCTACTGCTCTCGTGACTCCTGCATTGGCTGTGGCAGGCTACTGCTCTAGTGACTCCTGCATTGGCTGTGGCAGGCTACTGCTCTAGTGACTCCTGCATTGGCTGGGGCAGGCTACTGCTCTAGTGACTCCTGCATTGGCTGGGGCAGGCTACTGCTCTAGTGACTCCTGCATTGGCTGTGGCAGGCTACTGCTCTCGTGACTCCTGCATTGGCTGTGGCAGGCTACTGCTCTAGTGACTCCTGCATTGGCTGGGGCAGGCTACTGCTCTAGTGACTCCTGCATGTTGGGCTGTAGGGAGGAATAGTTTTTTGTCTGTAGACATGACAAACGGTAGCAACGTTGACCACCGCTTAACTACAGCAACCTGCAAAATAATTTGAAAGATAATCGGAAGCTGCAAAGAAAGGTGAGATCTTGAAGGAAGAAAAAGAGGCTTGAATTACGAATCCATTTATACACCCTCACTTAAATGAATACAGGCTTTGACTGTGTAGTGCAGGCATTTGCAGCTCTCAGCTGCAAATGCCTCAGAGAGTGTAAGCAAATGATTGCTTCCCACTTCAGTTACTTTAATTTATGCATACTGACTAATGACACGCACGCACGCACGCACGCACGCACGCACGCACGCACACACACACACACACACACACACACACACACACACACACACACACACACACACACACACACACACACACACACACACACACACACACACACACACACACACACACACACATCATCATCATCATCATCCTTCGACTGTCGTCGAGATCGTAGATGCCACGTCTTTCCATCGGGTCCTGTCAGCCATTGCTGCTCCCAGTTCTTGGAATGTGAGTCCTGTGTCCCTGGAGATTGTGTCAGGATATGTATGAGGCCTGGTTCCTCTGGACGATTGGGGGAGCCGCCATAGCAGGATATCTGATATTACTTGATCCTTGGAGCGGTAGCAGTGACCAGCAAAGATCGCTCTACGACATGCTACGGTTGTTGTTATTGGTGGCAGTTCACCATAGATCTGCTCTTTGGTTGGATGAGTTTTCCAGGAAATGTTTTTAACACACATGAGGAGTCTTGTATATGTGCCATCAAGCCGGTCTTGTAATTCCTTCTTCATAGTCCATGTCTCAGCACCATATAATAGGATGCTTTCAACACAGGCCCTGAAGAAAGAGACCTTGGTGGAGGTTGAAACGCTGGACTGCCAGACTCTGAGGAGTTTGTTGCAGGCGTTCCAGGCTTGTCCCTTTCTGGCAAGAAAGTCCTTTCTGCTGTCCGCCACATATGAACCCAGATATTTAAAGTCCTCGACTTCCTTAATGTGTGGTCCATCCATTGATGTAATACTTGGATGGGTAGGGTTTCTTGGCATTTAACTTGAGTCCTAGTTTGGCAGCGGCTTCTTCAAATGAGATGAGCAGCGTCTGAGCAGATTGTATGTGCTCAGCGGTCAGGGCGACATCATCTGCATAGTCGAGGTCAGTCAGGTATTTCTCGCTCCGACGACCAGATCTCCTTCCAACCATGAGGCCTTTGTCTCTGCAGAGGCCACTACGATGACAAACAGGAAAGGTGCAAGTGTGTCACCTTGGAGAATTCCAGCTGTAGTCTTGAATTCTTTTGTTGGACCATCGTGGCTCTGAACGAAGCTGGTGGGATTTTTGTACATTATGGCAATGGCTTCAACAATCTGCTCAGGAATTCCATAGTTATGGAGGATGTGCATCATGGCTGATCTGTTCACACTGTCAAAAGCCTTTGAGAAGTCTACAAATATGATGGTGCCTCTCCTCTTTGAAATCTTGAGTTCCTCAATGATTCGCCTTATTGCCAGAATCTGTGGAAGGGTGGATCTTTTCTTCCGGAACCCATTTTGGTTCCTTCGAAGAATCGGGTCAAGGTGTGGAGTGATCCTGTTCAGAAGAAGAGAGTTGTAGACTTTTGAGGCAATGGCAGATAAAGTGATGCCCCTGTAGTTGTTTGGTTGTTGTAGATCACCGGTCTTTGGTAGACTTGGAGGACTTGGAGAATGGTTTGGGCTTCCTACCCTTGAGTGTTCCGTTGCAGAATTCCAACAGCTGATTGTGGAAGAGCTCGTGCTTCCATAGGAAGGCTGGAATATTATCAGGTCCTGGCGTTTTGGCCTTGTTGAGGTTCTTCAGGACTGATTGGAGTTCCTCCATGGTAAACAGGTTGGTATCAATGGGTAACCTTTCACTCACCCTTCTGTTGTAGAAAGGGTCATTCAAGTCAACCGATTGTTGGTCAAGAGTTCCAAGAAGAGTGCTGAAGTGATCAAACCATTTGTTAAGTCTTTCTTGAGTGGTTTCTCCGCTGATCTTTATAATTGGAGAGGCCTTTTTGTTTGTTATCTCCCTTAGAGCTTCCCAGGCTGCGCCATGTCGCCGTCCAATGTGAGCCTTTTCCAGTTCCTTGGTTTTAGCTAGGAGCTGTTCTTCAAGCTCTCTGGTGTAGGCATCTTTGAGTGCAGTCTGGGCAGCATCTAGTCTGAGTTCAGAGCCCCTTGTGGGACGAGCTCTATGAGAGTTGGCCACACTCTTCAGTACCCTTCTTGCCTCCAGCACTTTACCACTGTTGGAGATCAGATGTGACTTTTTCTTCTGTCTGGGAAGGCTGTCAAGGGCAATTTCCCGGGTTGCATCTACAAGCTTGTCATACTTTGAGCTGATGTCAGTTGGGTCGTCCAGTTGGTCAATAAGAGCAGAGTATCTGTTATGGACTGCTATTGTAAATTCCTGGTTTAATGTGTTGTCTGATGACACTTTCTTCCAGTCTATTTGTTTCATGGGGTCTTTGGTTGGTGGTTTGCTTTGCCTGTAGCTTATTTTAAAAGTACCAGAAACTATCTTATGATCTGAGCCCACACTTGTGAATGATGTGTAGGCACGACAGTTTTTGATGGTGTTTTGCCACTTCCTCTGAACAAGGATGTAGTCTAACTGTCACAGGTATCCGCGAGGAGACCTATGTGTCCACAGTCTGTTCAGGCGGTTCTGAAACCTTGTGTTTGCAGCAATGAGATTCCACTGTTCCATGAAGTCAGGAATCGGCCATTCTTGTTAGTGGCTTTATGGTAGGTGAATCTGGCCTTCTCAGGGCCCAGCTGGGCATTGAAGTCACCTCCTATGATCAGCAAGTTGTGTGCAGGAACAGCAGCCACAGTAGTTGATAGCACTTTGTAGAAGTTCTCGGTATCAGTTGTATACCTCTCCTCATTGGTGGGACTATAGCAACAGATGACAGTTGTTTGTGGGTTGCCTAATAGTGTGAGAACCACAATGCGCTCATTGATCTTATTAATATTGAGGCATGTTTTCTGAGCTCTGGGGGACAGGAGAAAGCCAACGCCCCTCACTGTAGCATTGATGGTGTTCTTCTCTGCTGAGGCTGTTACAAGTAAGTAGGCGCCAATCTTTTCCTGCATCAGAACTTCAGTATGATGGGTTCGGTGCTCCTGCAGACAGATCACATCGATGTTATATTGGAGGGCATGGTGGAAGAGTTCTTCTTTCTTTGAGACATGGTTGATTGTCCGAACATTGAAGGTGCTGATATTGCAGGGGGTCATGCGACGAAGGAATCTTCTTTCCAGGTCTTCTTTGTCCAAATCAGAGCTGATCCTTCCATCCGGATTTCGGACCAGTTCATCATACATTGTGGCAGGGACCACAGTGGACTTAGAAGGCCTGGGGGGGACAGGGGCTTTAACCCTGGTGCTATTGAGTCGTGACATCATTAATCTTGTCGTTTGCTTTAGTGCATCTGAGGGCGCAACTCCTTCAGTCACCC